>NW_027505468.1:0-197175 GCF_021521415.1 Bidens hawaiensis | reverse complement strand
GAAACACTATTCTGACTATAATCCTTTGTATGTAAAATCTTATGCTCCTTAATCATAAAGAAACATTATTTTAACTATACTCTTTATATATGAAACTTTATGTTTCTTAGTTATAAGAAAACATTATTTTGTCTACAATATTAACTTATGAAAAGCTATGTTTAACTTATAATTAATCAAGGTTTGGTCTATAACCTTGACTAAGGTCTAAGCCATATAATAATAATAATAATAACTTAAGCATAACCCTAGCTTAGACGTGTACTTGAGTTAAATGCCTAAGCTTGAATGAGAAGCACTTATACTCTATATTGGGGCTTTAACTGTTGGAATTTCGGGGCTTGGCACACACTATGGGGCTTGACACACTTTGTCACATCCCCACCGACGGCGGAATCACGAGGGCGTGATGACGTCATGTATCATAGTCACTGTTTATAGACTATATTATAAATACTTCATCAAAATGCCTCTACATGCGTGTGACTCCATATGTGTTTCCAATGCTTCAATTACCTGAGAATGCATGTATAAAAACATTAACAAAAATTGTTGGCGAGTTTCACAGGTTTATATGGCATCTAAAAATATGTGTTTCTTGGACAACGAGTCAACCAATTTTCTCAGATAGTTACCATTAGCTCTATGATCAAGACCTAACAGCGCTTCTATGAGCGCCCCTCTTGATGTTCTAATGCGAAAACATCAAATTCATCTGTTGGACAAATACCACCCGCTAGACCTCCAATCTAAGTTAGTGCGACTAAACACGGGTGGGTTGTGTTAATCCCGAATAGTACTATTCACATTGGCCACGTCTGCAATAGTTAATTATCATAGATTCTAGTGGACTTTCGGTGCATTATTGTTTCCAACCCATGTAACAAAAATGAGACAGCGTTTCTACTCGTTTCCGAACATGTGTTTCTCCATGCACCCCCCCCCCCCCCCCAAAGTTTCAAAATAGTTTAATTAAAAAAAAGGGGGGGCCGTGAGACTCACCTCGTGAGTTGTGATAAACGAGCGTCCAACAAAACAAATTCCCAATGAACTACTAGCTTAGATATGACCTAGAACGTAGTATATTACTTTAATATATCGCATGAATAATGTAATTGAACAACTAGGTTTATGCAGTTTGTTCACCCAACTCATTAGGTTTATAGGTATTGTTTTATAATTTTATTTCGTTAACCTTGTATTTGTACGAAATGCATAATCACCTTGTATATCTGTCATGAAACTTGATCGACTAACTAGACATTATAGCACTTTATTTGTTTGTTTTAACCGACTTGATCGACTAACGGGGAGATAACAGAGCAGTTCCAGTTCCTGCGCAGTTCTGCCAAAAGGCCGCTTTGATGGTCAAATTCATGTCCAAATCGAGTGAAACCAGTGAGGTTCTCCTAGGAAGTCATGTAGGTTTAAACTCCAAGTGGAAACTTTAGATTTGGAGTAGTAGAGAGGGAGATACCACCGTCCAAATTGGACGAATTTGTTTGGACAGAAAGCTGGAACGAGAAAGGTATGTGTGTATTTTTGTTGTGATATGTTTTGAGCCTTGTAGTATTCAATATATAATAAAAACGAAAGAATGGAACTTCACATAAACAAATTCTAAGTGTTTAGTGGAGATGGAGTGTACAAACAAACAACAATCAAATCAATGTGTGGGTAGGGTGGTGATTTGGCAAGTATCCAGGAAAAGAAAGAAAGATGGCATGGTGATTGATATGGCAAGGATGATATTTTGGTTTTATTATTTTCTGCTCTTAGACTTTTATGCACTATGTTTTATTATTATGTTTTTCCATTTATATTATTTATTAGTTTATATGAGTATGTATGCATGCAAATCGAGCACAGGGTCTTTGAGCCAAGAGTGTGGTTTAAAATACTAAATACCGGTTAATTTGTTAATTAATCGTACTAAAGGTTAATTCTAAGCTAATTACAAATCACTTAAATATAGATATTTAAATTTGTTTGCTTATCCAAGTGTTAAACGAAACGAGTTCGTGTATGCATAGTGTATAATACTTCATAGGCTTGTGCGTTCCCGTATTTTATAAAATTGCCTATATGCATATATTATGAACCACTGATCTCTCAATCATTAAACAATTATCTAAAGATGCACATAAGAATCAACTACGAAAGATCAAATGAACATCGCATATACTATAGTATGTTTATGTAGCGTAAATATGAGTAAACAATATTAAGAGTCTTACGGATTTTGACTTTTTGACTGGGTGTCACACGCTTCCCGAGGTAAACTATGTGAAAGTGAAGGTGTGTTTTGTTGTGATTGAGGGATGAGTCACCCCCTTATATAGGCCGATTTTTCATCCCATCGCTTATCACAATGTCGTATTTTAATAGCCATCATGTAGCGCGTTGACTCAGCGTCTTCGCGTGTTGACATGTGGTCAGAGGCATGTTCCACGTGTCTCCACGTGGTGGAACCCACAAAAATTCGTGGTGGAGGTTGCGCCATGTAGCGTGAGAGCCGAAAGGTAAGACCGTTGTGTAGCGTGACACCTCCTAAAATATGGGTTTTGTTAAGCTCCATCGACCATCGCATGTGACGAGGGCTTGTTTCTTGCTCATCGCGTAGTGAGATGGATACCAAAACTTAAATTTTCATTTTTATTCCTTCATCTTTCCAAAAATACTAAGGCGGCTGTCAAGCAGCTTGCGGTGATGCGAGTGCACGAAGTGAAAAGTGCGTCATCAAGGCACCACATTGCACCCATCGCCCGAGCCCGTGCCCATGTATGTGTGTGTCGAGTTCTTCGCACCCTTGCTAAGGAGACCAAGTGTCTTGTCATACAACATTATTATCTTGTACCCTCTTCTCCTAATAAGAAGCTTACAAGTTTCTTCTTCTACCAATGTAGGAGAAATCCATTTTCTTTTTATACTAATGTGAAATCACTTCACTTTCTTCTTTCTCCAATGTGGGACACAATAATTTCTTGTTTCTCTAATGTAGGATAAAGCCACTTGTTTATATTACATTTTCCATCACATATTTTAGGAATATTTTTGGGTCCCATATCTTTCCTAAGTTGTCAAATTTGGACTGAATTGTTTGGGATGTTACACAACAATACATTGTGTGTTGACAATGGGTATTCCAGGCACATGACAGGGTGCAAAGACATCATAGTTGATTTCTAACCAATAAATGGTGAATGTGTGGTGTCTGCTAGTGATAAGGGAGGAATAATCAGTGGTGAAGGAACTATAACAAGTGGAAGAATAATCTTTGACCATGTACATTATGTTAAAGAATTGAAGTACAACTTGTTAAGTGTCTCCCAAGTCTGTGACAAAGACTTTCAACTCGTTTCACCAAGACTGAGAGTTTTCTTGTGAATCCAGGATTTGTTATCCTAGGGAATGGATTCTGACAAGAGCTAGTAAAAGAAACGTCACCTATATCCTCGATATGAGTGCCAAGGAAACTAAAATAGATGTTCCTGCATGTTAATTAGTAAAGCATTGGAGAAAGAGTCTATTTTATGGCTTCGAAGAATGGGACACATCCATCTACGCATGATTAATTATTTGGTCTGACATGACCTTGTGGTTGGTGTTCCCAAAAAATTATACGTCTTGAATGGTCATTGTTTTTCGTGCAAGATGGAAAAGAAAAAGAAGAAGTCTCGCAAGTCAAAGCTTCTCAATTCCATCAATACTCCACTAGAACTGTTTCATATGGATCTCTTTGGTCCTATTGGTGTCCAAAGTGTTAGAGGTAAGTCTTATTGCTTACTTATTACTGACGATTATTCTAGGTTTTGGTGGGTTTAATTTATAGGTACCAAGGATGAAATAATTGAGATTATCGAAGCATCAAGACCCGATATCATGTTTGTCGTCTGTATTTGTTCAAGATATCAAGCTAGTCCGAAGACATATCATTTGGTAAAATATGTTTTAATTACCTATTTAACACAATAGGTATGAAGAATCTTGAGTAAATATTTTTCTTTAACAACTTGGAAGGATTATGTAAACATTTGTGTGTCCGTAATTTTTGTTTATTTTCTTCAGTCTTTAGAAAATCTGAAAGGTTTCTAAAAAATTTGTTGGTTTTAAAGGGAGTAACAAACTTTAATTTTTTGAGAAATTGATCCGACCGTTGGGAAATGATAATATATTGTCTAATCGCACCTAGCTCATGGATAAAATAGGCTAAAAAGAGAAGTAAGCTCAGACTCTGATGTGCTTGATACGCTTGACATGTCAAGCAAGAACTAATGTGATATAAACTAAAACCTGCTAGATTTAGTGGTCTTACTCTTTGAAATGGTGTGCGTATCTCAACATACATCTTTGCGAATGATAGGCAAACATTTGATTATTCAGTCATACACAAGGACGTTAGTAGTTGGTCACCCTGAAAATATAAAATGTTTATTGATTTTTTCTCAAATGTTGAAAATTCAAAAGAAAAAGTAGAAATAAACCACAAAAGTGCTTATATGTTTAAAATCAATACAAATTGTTGATAAACTACAAGCATACGGGGGTATATTAGAATTACTTGATGTGGGGCAATAAGTCTGATAGCAGTAACTCATAAACACCTTGAATGAGAGGAATCTAAAACTGAACTGCGTGGCAAGTAAGTCCATGGTTCAACCTTTATTGTTTGTAAAAGTTTGCAATTATCATAAATGATTATTTTGTTCTAAAAGTTTTTGAGCAAACACTAGGAGGTTGAAGTCAATTTGAGGTGATCTGGAGAAAACAAAATAAGCTTTAAGAATAGATATGAGGCATCATTATTCTGATAAGTAGGGGCCACACATAATTTATGCCTAATTATAACTTAATCAATATCATAAGGTTCTAGAAACATATGTTAAGTTTAAAGTGGATCAGTATATTAGCAATCAATCTGACTTAGAGCTGAAACAAATATGGTGTGAAGGACATTACAATCATTTTGATCCAATGTTGCGATCTTTCTCACCTTAAAAAGTTTGATTGTTTTCCTTTTATTTTATTTTATTTCTTTTTATTTTCCTTGTTTAGAGTTGTTGGAAATATCTCCCAAAAAGATTTTTTTTTCTTTTTTATCTTATATTTCAGCATAGTTAAAAAATATATTCCTTCTTTTCCAAGTTCGTTAATTTTTATTGATTTTTCATAATTATGTTTTTGAAATGAAATGATAAAGCGTGGTAAACCAAAACTAAAATCGAAGCTAACAAAGGAAAGAGTTTGTGTGGCTTTTTTTTTTGCGTGTGTGCAGATATGGCTAGTTCGTGATCGCTTGAAGAAAGCAACGAATTCACAAAGATTGCTTCTTCCAACTCTAGCACGCACAACGTCGTAGTATCCGATGGGGATTCTTCGCCTCGTTTTTTTCTCGCCAACGACAAACTATGATCAAGATAATGATGCTGACCTCAATGCTGACACTTCATGGCTCAACTCAAGATATTTGGATCTTTTATTCACGGGGAGTATTCTGATGGTCACTTTCTGAAAATCACAATAATGACAACTCTCAAAGAAGGTGATTAGAAACAATCAGAATGACAATTAGATATGCTCAACAAACTAGACCATTAATTACTAAGTTGATCGATGCAAGACCAAATCTTTCTCAAGACTGCTAAGCTAAATTCGACTAGTAGTTTGTTGAGAAGCTACTGACATGAAGAGTTGAAACTGAAGATTATCGCGCAGACGTCAAGGAGGAGTTTTTTGATACAGTTTCTGACGTCGTCTTCGATATTTTTTCGTTATTATTTGTCAACGATAATAATTGTTCATCGTTATTGTGTTATCATTATTATAATAATAGTTACTGCCTAAGATGGTTTGTTAGAAAGTTATGTTGATGGAATGATCCATTAATGTAATGGGTTTGGGGTGGTGCGCATAAAGCCCACCATGTCCCCACACTATATAATGGGAATTCCATGGAGGAACAGGAATTCCCTAACACTTGCATTTGTATTATTTGGTTTTTCAGGATCTCTCACGAGACACCGACCCCGAACCAATGAAGAAATCCAAAAATTTTTGGTGATTGCTTGTGTTCATCTCTTTCTATTTATACTCCTTTCTAGTTACTACACGATTTTGATTAGTTCATCGTTTCGGGAGATTTCCGCTTACCCGAACATATTATATCCAAAACTTGTTAGATCCGTACACCTCGACCTACATGATTATGTCTTTGTATACGGAATGGTTAGAACTGGTATTGTGGAGTTTTGAATACATTACTTATTTATATCATTACTCATTGGATAAAGAGTTAGGGTATGTTTGGTTAGAGTCAATGGAATGGAGGGGGGAATAAAATAAGAGAAGGAATGGAATTGACGAAGGAATAAAATGGATAATTATCATTCCTTTTTCTTATTTGGTTAACCTATTGCAATGAAAAGAATTATTATTTTATGTTGTTTAGTATCCATAAAAAATATATATATGAAATAAAAATATTCATATCTCAAAATATTTTTTTTATCAAAATAAAAAAATTTCAATGGCGACGGTGGTGGTGACGGTGGAGACGGTGGTGGTGGTCACGCAACGACAGTGGCGGTGGCGGTGATAGTCAGGCAGCGGTGGTGACAATGGTTGTGGTGGTTATGACGACGATGGTGGTGGCGGTGGTGGTAGAGCTGGTGGTAAGGTAATGGTGGCGGTGATAGTGGTGGGGGCAGCGGTGGTGGTAGTGGCGACGATGATGGCGAGGGTCAGGTGGTGGTGGTGGCGATATTATTGGTGGTGGTGGTTGTTGTTGTCAAGTGGTGTTGCTGAGAAAGCACGGTGAAAGAGGAATGGAATGAAAAAAAAAGGGGGTGTAGGAATGAATGGTTTTGATGGAATAGGATTCCATATGTAATGAGTGATTTCATTCTATTGAGCAAACAAACACCACTTTTTTCATTCCCACGCAATCAATCATTTCATTCCCCTATCATTACTACATACTAAACGCTACCTTAGCCAATATGTAATTTGACCATAATCACATATACGGTCGAGTGATAAATACCTTTTAGTAATTTGTAAGCAAGCAAATGTAAAAACATCTTATTTATGTACTTTAAAAATGTGTCATTACGAATTAATGTACTCATCAGTATTTCCCATTAACCAAATACTATTAAACATGTTTCATGTGACTTATTGTGAAGAAATAGAAACAAGTGCCACAAGTCACCCCAGCTTAAATAAGTGACTTGTCACCGGAATAAAAATATATGCTGTTTTTTTATAAATAGGGTTTATCCCTATAAACTTTGGTTTGTATAAATATGGGTTTTATTCCCAGTTTATGAAATAAGAATCACGATATTTTAAACACTAGTATTTTTTTTTCCTAACCACAGTTCTGGTGGAGTTTTCCGCTTCCAAATATTTTAGTAAACATCGGTACAACTGCTCGTGTTTGCAGCCCCTGCGTGGGGTATAGTTTCGGAGGCTATGATAATTTCTATAATTTTTTAATGTTTTTTAAAGTGGTTGCGAGTGAATGAGAGAGAAAAGGTAATGATAAAAGTATAAAAAAGTATTATTTAATTGAAAATGAGAGAGAAAATATAGTGTTTTTAGTGTAATTATAGAGATGGAGATGGAGAATTGAATGGGAATGCTCTTATGTATACGTCATATATGCATTTTATTCAATGGAATATCTCATAAAATAGTAACCAACTTTCAAAAGTGTTCCAATTAGGTCACTGATGCATATTTTCTTCAAATCGGGTCACTAAATTTTCAAATCAAGTCCCACCGATTTTTTTGTGCGTCAAGAAAGAAATGAAGGAATGCTCTTAGGTATACGTCATATATGCATTTTATTCAATGGAATATCTCATAAAATAGTAACCAACTTTCAAAAGTGTTCCAATTAGGTCACTGATGCATATTTTCTTCAAATCGGGTCACTAAATTTTCAAATCAAGTCCCATCAATTTTTTTGTGCGTCAAGAAAGAAATGAAGGATAAGATGTGGGGGTCAGAATTTGCAATATATGTAGTTAAATTTAAAAAATTAAAAAAACGTTAATTAGATTAAAATTTAAAAATAAAAAATAAAATTCACGTCGCCACTTAGAGCGTCAACTTTAAAAAAAAGATAAAAAGATTTCCTATGTGAAATAAAAAAGAGAAGGGCTAAAAAATATTAAAACATTTAATTTAATAAGATATGAAAGTTTAGTGACTTAATTGGAATACTTTTTAAAATTGAGTTACCTAAATTGAACACTTTTGAAAATTTGTTGCTATTCAATAAGGAGTAGTACTTTTATTTATTTATTTATTTTTGTTTTCATTTTTTATTTTTTTAGTTTAAAGTTGGTAATTTTTATTTTTAATGAAAGTTTTTATTTATATGTTGTATAAGTTTAATTTATTAGTAAGTTTTAATTAAAAATTCATTTTTTGTTTTGGTGTAACCGAAAGGAGTGGTGCTACCATTAAAGATAGTCTAGCTTAATTCATGGTAAGACTTAAGTGGTAATATAGGATTGGTCGGGTCTTTTGGTAGTTTTTTTAATTTGAATGGAGCACCCGGAATAGGCTATAAATAATATGCTTATGTATCAGATAGTTCATTCATGTAATATGTTGTTTATTTTAGCTTTCGTTTAACAAATGTATGAGCTCGAGGTTATTTTGGTTGTAACAAGCCTAATGGGCAAGCCTATTTGGGCCTTTTAATGGAAAACCCTAAAAGAAATAGGTTCCCTATAAAAAGAATAATATTCACCTATTTCTCCTTAAACATCATTTTACACATTTTACACTTCATCTTTTTTACTCGTTTTTCTTTTAGTTTTGCTTATATACACGTATACTTGGCTCCTAGGTATAAACGTGTTACGGACGAGAGGCCCTAGCATGGGTAGTGCAGACTCTGTACTATGCATACATAAAACAGAGCAAAGATGCTAGTGTGGATCGTGGTTTTCTTCATGGGTGAAATAGTCTTGTTGGGTGTGCACTCTACTGATCCAAATATGATGAAATAAATTTTATTATCCTTGACTAAAATGAAACGTTTTGTATTTGTTGGCTTTATTCACCATCATTCGCCAACATATTATTTTAGGGGTTTTCTACAGCCATCCTCCTTTTACTAAAACATCCCACCAATACGCTCCATATAGCCCTATAAGGGGCATATTGATTGGTTTTTCTAGAAAAAACCATCAATTTTGTCTTATTATGTTTTTTTGTCTTATTATCAGAAGGGGCGTATAGCCCTATACGCCGACTCTGATATATTTTTTTTATTTATTATTTGTTGTTATTATTATTGTTATTATTATTATAATTAACATAACCGGGGTTCTAAACATCCGTTTGGATCGATTCCAGCGGCATTAAGTTCGTTTTTACTTATATTATCATATCTCAGAGTTTCAGGTTATAAAATGCCGCTGGAATCGATCCAAACGGATGTTTAGAACTCCGGTTATGTTAAATTAAACGTTTAAGCGAGCTTGTACTGACCAAAATCTGAACAGCGAGTCAGAAGTCGGGTTTTGGTCAGTAGCATTAAAATTTTGTTACAAAAATAAAAGTCTTCTAGACCGGAAATCGGTTCCGACCAGAAGCATGAGAAATTGACTAGTCAAAGATGATTGGCTTTAGCCTGTAGTTCCCGAAAATGCAATTTTTAGCCTTTTTAAGCGATTTTAAATGTTTCTAATGGACATTTGATATAATTGAAAGTTATGAAATTATAAAATAAGTTAAATACCAATAAATACAAGTTTTAAATAGTTCGAAAGATACGAATTACGATCCCGAATCGATTTAAACTTAAATGAATACAAATACGAAAAATCCGATATGTTACAGCACCCTCATCGGGATACTAACAGTAATAATAATAATAATAATAATAATAATAATAATAATAAAAAAATAATAAAAAATTAAAAAAATATATATCAGAGGCGGCGTATAGGGCTATATGCCCCTTCTGATAATAAGACCAAAAAACATAATAAGACAAATTTGGCCCGGTTTTTTCTAGAAAAACCAACCAAATTTGGTGGGGTGTAGAGGTGTCCCTAGCAGAACCCTTATTTTATCAGAACTTTCAGGTAACCATGCGGCAAGTTGGATGCGGAAAGGATGATGACTCCTAGGCATCAGTAAAACCTTAGAAAAACCTTATTTGTAAAGTTTGAGGGGCAAGGTTAAAATACAAAGTGAGTGAGACAAAAATAAGAAGTGTAAGAATGATTTGTAAAATAAAAAAACCTTAAAAAGAAATTCAAGAAAAATAATAAAAAAAATCATAACTCAAAATATAAATAAAAATAAAAAAATAATAAAATGTTTACCCCGTCTTTCTTGTAAAAAAATAACATAATGTTGAGGAAAAAAAACATAATAACGAAAATAAACCAAAACCGCAATTATAAATAAAAAAGACACAATATATCATACAATATAGCACAATGCCGAGCAAAATATAACACAATGTTGAGTAATATAACACAATACCGAGAGAAAAAAAACATAATGTCATAGAAAAAAAGAAAAAATCAATGACGAAAATAAACAAAAAACACAATGTCATGCAAAATATAACACAATATCGAGAAAAAAAAAAGAATAATGTCAAGGAGAAAAACATAATCAATGATAAAAATAAACAAAAAATACAATGATAAATAAAAATATACAATGATATTTGAAACAATCAATGACGAAAACAAACAAAAAACACAATAATAAATAAAAAGACACAATGATCTTTTTTCATCACTTGGTCTTTTTTTTAACATGGAAGACGGGAAAAACATTTTAGTTTTTCTACTTTTTTTCGTTTTTATTTATATATTAAGCTATGATTTTTAATTATTTTTAGGGTTTTTTAGGTCATACATTCTTCTCATACTTCTCATTTCTATCACCCTTTATATTTTATACATAATTACAAATTTTGTTCTTTAAACATAACCAATTTATAGATTGAATCCTTTTTTACTTTCACTCTTTATCCTTTAAATAACAAATTGCCTAACGGTTATCCAAATGTGCATGACATGTGATGGGTAAAAAAAGTCATTTTACGTTCATTTATGAAAAGAAAGGGAAGGAAAAGAAAGGTTTCTCTTCTTATCATTTCTTTTGTTATCACCTCTTTCTTTTTAATTTTCTTTCTTTCCTAATCTTTTCAATTTGGAAAGATACATTTTTTCTTATTTTACTCCTTATTTTCTCCCCACTCCCCTCCTATTCTTTCCTTTAATGAAACTCGGGAACACCCTTTTTATATTTTCCTTCCCTTTCCTTTCTTAAATAAAACTCAGAAACACAACAAATTTTTTACATCCCTCATTTTCCTTTCTTTTCCTTCTTTGAATGAAACTCGGGAACAAAGTGTAAATATCAAATAAACTAATAAAATAAAATTAATAAAGATATGAGCCCACCCACTAAACCCATCTTCACCTTATCTTCTCCCAATCCTACCTGCTACTCACCACCAAATTCCAAAAGAGCCGACCACCACCAGCATATCACTACCACCATCAAATCACCGGTACAACCGCCATTCACACCACTGTCACCCAATCTCTTTCAACACAACCAAAACCAACGCGATGTCAAACTCCACCATTTTGCATATCTATACTATATATAATAGCATAGAAGAGGGCAAACTAAGACGCTTCACTTTAAGGAATTTACAAGTAATATTGCATATGGTACAAACATGAATGAGGGCAAAAGAGTCATTCTCACATTAAAACTCCCGTGTTATTCAATTTTGTTTAATATAGTTACAATATTACCCCCATCAACTATGATTAACATTTGTAAATTTAAAGAATATTTATAATAATGACCCTTAATCTTTTACCTATATCTTATTTTAATTTTCACGTTTAACCCAATTACCCCCATGATTTTTAAACGTTAATAACTTTTTCATACTTTAATATTTTTTTAAAAAAATTACACCATGAAAACGAGAATATTTTTATCTTTAATTTGAGTATGATATTGTTATAATTTTTTTTTAGTTAAAAAAATAACATTTTATATACATAGGGGTGTTTGCGATCTTGTTTTGATGGTTTTAAATTAAACTGTGGGCCAAACCGGTAGTAACGCTTTTTGTTGTCGAAAACCAAAACATAACCTTTGGAAATTGAAAACAATTGGCCAAAAGTTAAAGAAAAAAATTAACTGTGAAATCACGATTTTACGGTTTCAAACCTAACAATAAACACCCATAAACTTATTACATGATTACCAAGGTCTACGTTTCCCGATGCATGGCGCGGGCACCCGCCTAGTCGATTAGTATACCCTTCTGTAATGCTGGCACCATCTTCGGTCGTCTTCTCCTACGAGGAAGACGACGGGACTATATAAATTCGTCAGCAACCCTAATTAACTACAAAATTGAAACCCTAATTAACAACAGCCATCTTTGTTGGCCTTCTCATCTTCACCGTATTCTCGTTGCAGAACACCACCATAGCAGCACCATTGTGACACCATTCGCCGGCCCTTACCTTCAACAAAGAAACCCTAACCATCAGAATCGCATCAACGTTACTAGCCATGTTTTTCATTGATTCGATTCACACACCCTAGATCTACAACATAGCCGGTAAATGCGTCACAAGAACCCCGAACATCAAATTGGAGAAAACCACAAGCATTCCAATTCCAAAAACGCTAGTTTCACAAAATAACTCACCAGAAATCGTTAATTTGCTGTTCACCTTCAAAAGCCCTAAGTTTCACCAAATCAATTGCTTTAAGGTTGGTAAAGATGATTTGTGGAAAAAAGGCGGCGATAGTGGTGGCGTTAGACAGCGACGGTGGTGGTGTAAGATGAAAGAGAGAGAGTATGGAGTAATTAAATATATTTATTATAAATAAATATTCTTTATTTATATTATTAGTTTTTTTACATCAAGCGAGCAGCAAGCTGCGTCATTACTCGTTTTTTGAAAGTATTTATTATTAGAGCATCTCACCGGTGTTTGTGTGGACGTTTTTGTTGACATGGAATGGTGCAAACAAACGTTTACGGGTGGAGACAAACGTTTTGTGGAAGTGTTTGTTTGTGTTCTCAAACGTTTGAAATGCGGGTTTGTAGTGGCCCCACCACAACCATTACATGCAAATCATATATAACACACACACACACACATATTTATTATATTTTAATAGGGTTTAGATTGGTTTATGGGTGTGAATGCTCATTGTATTTATTTTTAATCATAATATAGTAAATATAAAAAGACTAAAATGCCCTCATGTGTACTGCACATGAGATGAGTTAACAGAAAAATTTAGCGTTCGTTAGTTAAAAGGACAAAAACGAGACACTTATCATATAAAGGACACAAAGTGAAAGTAAACTTTTTAAAGGACTTGATCCATAAATTGAGTATGTTTTAAAGGACAAAATTTGTAATTATGTCTATATTTTAACCTAATCAAAAGTTAAAAATCCTTGTACGATAGGTTTCATTATTTTGTTTAGAGTAAAGTGCCAAAATCGTCCATGAGGTTCAGTAAATAATGTGATTTTCGTCAAAAAAGTTTTTTTTAGTTTTTTTTTTTTTTTGCAACTGAGCCATTGACGTTTTTCACTTCTTGATAATTAAATCCAAATCATTAACTTCGTCTATTTTCATTGTTAAGTCATGGGTATTATGTCTTTTTACCTGTTTACTTATATATAATATAAATATATATAAAATAAATCTACCTATACTATTAAAGCAAAACAATTCTTTCATGTGTTATTCAATTAGAGTCGTCAAATAGGATGCTAACTAATACTATTAACATTTATATAATTACTAATAAAGTTACAAATGTAACTTTAAATGTTGTATTGAATAAGGTTTTTAGATATTTATGGATTATAAAATTTTATTTATCATTATTTATACCTTTTGAATCAATAAGCTATGTTATTTCATATATTATTAAATTTATTTTTTTGTTATATTTTTTAACCAGCCGTGTATTACAAGGGCTACATCCTAGTTCTAAAATAATACAAAATAAAGATATTATTTATATAAAGTAAATTAAGAGCATTCCCAACTCATTCCCTATCATATATCCATATATATCATATAATTACACTAAAAACACTGTATTTTCTCTCACCTGCTTAGTTAAATAATATTTTTTATACCTTTATCATCATATTTTCTCTCTTTTTCACTCACAACCACTTTATGAAAACATTAAAAAATTATACAGTATCAACAGTGAAACCCCAAATTTAACTTTCCTCTATAACATTTTCTCTCTTCTTTACTCATAACCATACCATATAATTTGCAACTCCCCACACATAATTTTAGAGAACGGATTGAGAATGCTCTAAGGTCTCTCATGCTACCATACGATATAATTTGTAAGTGCCCCTCACATATAATTTTAGGGAATGGATTGAGAATGCTCTAAGGTCTCTCATGCTATCCCTTTCCTCCTGAACCATCAGGATCACATTTCGTTCACCATCGTGAAACCATGACAACCACCGTCTCCATTGACGGAAAATCGTGCACCACCCTCGCTGCAAAATCACTACAGCCCTCGTCTCCACTAAAATCGGTGGCTCTCACCGTATCCAGATCTGGAGACCCGTTGTACTCATCTCCAACGCAAACCGGTGGCTCTCATCGTATTCAATAATTTCCTCATACCGTAAACAACTCGTTTATCTCCCTGGTAACTAAAACCAAATTAACAAACTTTTATGGTCAATTAATGGCGGAATTAGTTAAATTATAAAACCCCTAAATTCAAAAATTGTAACAACTGAAGTCAAAATTCGTACATGGAAAAGTTTTGAATCAAGGAAGTGGGTAACCAGTAATTGGATTGAATCACTTGGAATATGGCAGTCAATCAAGGAAAATTAGGGTGGGCGAGTTTATATAAACACGAAGAATGTACAATATTGGTATACAAAAGGTTCTACAAGGTTTTGAAGTGAATCAACGAGATGAAATTGAAACTGGGTTGGAATTAATGTGTGGGGATTATAAACTTCGTTGCGAGTAAGGACCGATATGATGCATCTCGGTTATTCATCGGTTCCTATCATTTGTGTTTCTCGGGTTCGGGTCAGTCCTCGGTTTTGAACCGAAGAAAACCGACCTCAAGTAAACCGACCCGTTAACAGAAATTGTGTAGAAGAAGAAGGTATGGTGGTGGTCTTGAACGTCCAGTGATGCCATGAAAGGGCAAAGTAATGTTGAAGAAATAAGTATATTCTAGAACACATCATACTTGACGAAGATGAAATGGTGAAGCTGCGTAATGCTTTTGAATGCAGCAATGAAGAAAACTATCGATAGAAACATTTCTTAATAGACGAGAACAATAATGTTTTTGAGTTAATAAATATATTCTTTTTACTGGTTTTAGAATTACAAGATGTAATATTGATTTTTATATACTATTATATAACCTAAAATTTGAATTTAAGATACACACTAGCTCGTAAAACAAATTTCACTTTTTCATGTCTGACATTTAAGATTAGACTACTCAAAGAGTTAGCTATACCATTGTGTTAAAAGTAATATTTTTTTAATTGTGGTAACTTATAAAACACAAAGATGTCAAATTCTCCTTCAAAACACAAAAGATGCCAAGTTCTCCTCCAACACAAAAGATGCAGCTCTCATGGCTGAAAATCAGAGAAGCACGTAAAAGAAGGTGAGTGAAGAGGCTAGATTAAAGAAGTTGTCCGACAGATAGGCGAGCAGTGAGGTTTAGCCTCAGTCTATTGACCATAGATGTGGAGTCATCATCTGGTTCACTTTGAAGAGATCAAGCCACTGACTGTTGTTTACCAGAAGAAATTCAACTTCGGTCACCTTCAAGCTACCCGGCCCAACAAGAAAAAAAAAACCGAAAACCGATTTCAATCCTAGCATTGTTCCTCGGTTCCCATATTCATCCATTTTTGGTTTCGGGTTGGGTTGGTCTGTTGCCGGGTCGGTTCGGGTTTTGTAGTATGTGCACCCCTAGTCAGTAAAGTGCTGAAATCGTTCTTGAGGTTTAGTCAATAATGCGAATTTTGTCCAAAAAGTTCTTTTTTGCATATGGACTATCGAAGTTTCTCATTTCTTTTCGATTACGTCCAAATCGTTAACTCAGTTAATTTAGTCATTAACTAACTGGCAAAATAGTCTTCTAGTTTTTGTATTTGTATTATAATCGCTATATTGTTATTATATAGGAAAATTGGTTTTTATTTGTCCCAACTATTTCATTTTTGTCGGCGCTGGTCCCAACTTTCATTTTGGCTGGCAACGATCCCAACTTTATTACTCGTTTCTTCCACCAGTCTGCGACTGACGGAGCACTAACTCCGTTATGTTTTTGCTTACGTGTCAATCTGAGTTGTCAAAAAACATCTTACGTGGCAGCCACCGTGGATTATTGATTTATACTTAATATAACCTCAAACTTTAGGGTCTAAACTGAAATTATAAATTTGAAATATATTAAATTAATAGAAAATAACCCAACCCAACCCCCCCCCCCTGTAGCCCGTATTCCCGGCGAGCCGCCGCCGGCAACGGCGTGAGGCTCCGACCACCGAAAAACACCCCCATTTCAGCCGTTCTTGACCCGTTAATTTAGAATAACGTATTTAGACAGCAATAAACAACAATAATTAACATTCTAATTATATTTTAACGCCTTAACTGTCGAACTAATTCCCGTAACCTTCACCGGAAAATCGGCCATAAGCAATTAACACTGATTAATGAATTTCATCGCAATTACTAGTATAAATAGGACCCACACACCAAGCTAAACTTGCTCATCCTCTCAATCTCACTGATATATCCTCTTTAACCCCACAATCCTTCCTCCAAGCTCGGAGCTTCGACCAACTTCGTTCACGCCTTTCTCGGCATCATTCGAGGTAATTAAAACATGGTTTTGAATCATTTTAATCCACTAATCAAAAACCCTAACTTAATTTTAACAAACATGGATTATATTAATTAATTGGATTTCTAGGGTTTGTAGAATTATGGATAAACCTGTATTATTATATACAATAATCCACGGTGGCTGTCATGTAAGACGTTTTTTGACAACTCAGATTGACACGTAAGCAAAAACATAACGGAGTTAGTTCTCCGTCAGTCGCGGACTGGTGGAAGAAATGAATATTAAAGTTGGGACCGTTGCCAGCCAAAATGAAAGCTGGGACCAGCGCCGACAAAAATGAAATAGTTGGGACCAATAAAAACCAATATTCCTATTATATATTAACAACACTTCTTGCAGCATATCTTGAATTAATCCATCATCAAACCACCACCGCCACCATACTATTCTTGCAGAAAGTTTTCCACCTTCATACCTCTCTAATAAAAGCAGTGACAGAAACCACCACCACCACCACTTGAAAACGTGACGATGGTACTCCACCGGCCTACAAAACGTGAAATTCATACCAAATCGTGCCGGTGGTGCTGGAGGCCGGTCGTGGCTGGGCAGGTGGTGGTGAAGGCCGGTGCAAACGCCGGTGGCGACCGGAGTGCAGAGTGTAGAACGGTTGTTGGGTTGGTCTTTCGCCGGGGAAGATGACATACATATAAACAAATAAGATTTATTTTCTAGGGTTAGGTTCAAATAAGAAGTTTGATTTTCCTAAGAAGGCTAGGAATGAGGGTATTTTTGTCTTAACACTTTTATATCAAAACCCACTTACATTCATTTCAAAAACCCACTTACATAAAACCCACTTACATCTTCACTCATCTCCTACACCCAACACCACTCCATCGCCCACCGCCACCACATCCGTCACTCACCGCCACCACCACGTCGGAAAAGTTCAAAAAAACACAATGGAAAACATTGTGAAAAACACAATGGAAAAACACACTATGAAAAAAAAAACACAATAAAAAACTCAATTGTATGACACAATGTAAAAAAACACAATGGAAAAAACACAATGAAAAATACTATTGTATAACACAATTTTGTAAAACACAATTTGGTAAAACATAATTTGTAAAAAAACCCACTAATTTTTTTTAATTTTTTATTATAATATGGTACTCATATTAAAGATAAAAAGACACTCGTTATTATGGTAAATTTGTTTTTCAATAGAAACGTAGTAAAAAAAAGTTACGGGCGTTTTAAAATGACGGAGGAATTTGACATATGTCTTGCATACGGAGAGAAAAAGTCAACCAATGTGTTATTCCTTTTATACCCTTCCCTTTATGTTCACACTTGATTTCCCCATAAACTAATCTCAACCCTTTATGTTTAAAATCAATGGCCAAGATTACTTCTTATCCTTCCTACAAAAACTATACTTCCTATTATAACCTAACCCTTATTTTCTATGTTATTGAAAGTTCTTTGCTATAACTAAAAAAAAAAGTAATACCTTTTGTAAAAGATCCAATTATCCATGCATACCTTAATGAAAATTTGATTTTGCCCTATGACTTAACGATAAAAATTAACAGAGTTAACAATTTGGGCATAGTTGCCAAGAAGTGAGCAACCTCAATGCACATATGCAAAAAAAAAAAAAAGTCTTTGGACGAAGTTCGGATTATTGACCAAATCTCGTGGATGATTTTAACACTTTACTATGTATATGGGAGCAATAAAACGTGGTAGGCTGGTAGCATACTGCATAATTTTTTTTCTTTTACGTTTTTACGTGGGAAATCTACCTTTTATCATAACTCTATATACAAGTAGTTGTATGCAGAGATTCAATGATGGTTTAGTTTCTAGTTTTCATGTCTTGTACACTTTGATGACTCTAGCTTGATGTTTTGTATTCACGTATATGACCTTAGAAGTCGCATATACTAAACAGAAAATACGCTTACCATGAATTGTGTCATAACCACAATTAGACAGATGCCTTTTAAGAACGACCCGTATTGACTCGAATTCATTTGCTTAGAAACCGTCTCAACCAAAACTAATTTTACTTAAACCCCGTTTTGATCTGTAACACGAACTCGTCCTGTTTGCCAAGACTAGTCGCATTTGAAGGCATTGTTTAATTGGCGGATCATGATCAGACGGGGAGGGGTTACCAGATCACTTCTACAACTACTTGAATCACAAAACTGTTACTCGAAACGAAGCAATGCTAATATGTTTTGAGCAAGCAAGTTTGATTCACTCAGTTTCCTTTTATCAAAGTACATATTCAGCGTAAATCTTGATTTGAAACAATATCATCGTTACCTCGAAAACACTTCAAGTACACACGTGAGACAATCTATGTTACTTGACAAACATATCCTTAGACCCGAGATACAAAAAGATAACTACACCATTTTCCTCAAACATCCCATTATTAACACGCGAAATCTACAAGCATTAACCCCAAAGGGATTTGATGAGTCATCTAGCTTCAATATTTTTTGTTCCATTAAGCCTCACCAGATAATATCTCAAGCTCGGCCCACCAAAGAGGCGACAGGCTTGGAATTGCTTGCTCGGGTGATATCCGTAGCACTTCCCTTAGCTTTGTAACTACTTCTTTCATAGCTGGTCTCTTTCGAGCATCCTGCTCGATGCATTCTTCAATAACCTCACATATGATGTCAAGTTCGTTTTGCTTAAATGATTTTAGTGTTGGGTCAACCATATCACTCGTGCTACTTTTATCTTTTAAATATTGTGCAGCCTGCATGAATAAATGGATTATTATTATTATTATTATTATTACTATTACTATTACTATTACTATTACTATTAATTTAAAAACGATATGACAGAATTATAGTCAATCATTAGCAACCCACTAATGTTGCAGAAATGTGTAAGAATGAAGTCTTTTAACAATGCTAATGACTTTTAAAAACCATTGTTTTATTTTTATCTTTTAGTGAAATTAGAACACCATTTATAAGGTCTTTTAGTCCTTTCAGTAATTGGTTCAAAATCACTCATTGTTGTAAAGTATAATGTTGACTTTTTGGCATTTGTAATACATAAAGCCTACTAAATCAACTTGCTAACACCATTAATAAAACCAATGGAAAGATACCATTTTTACACACTAGTTTATAAAAAAATTGTGACAAAAAGAATTTCAGGTCGACCCATAGTACCAGCAGAAATTACCCGTTTTACCCTTATCTAACCCGCCCATTTTGCTATCTCTACAAAGCACTATCATATAACATGTAAATCACCGGTATGAAATATTAAGACTTCCTTACCCAATCTTCAAGAGGTCTTTGTTGGTCTGAAGGAGGAGCTTTGCCAGAAATGAGTTCAAGCATCAAGATACCAAAAAAGTAGACATTTGTCTCTGTATCAATGGGTGGTAGCAATACCGAATGATCTGAATCAAATTCCGCAGATACCTTTGCTGTTGACATCAAATTGGTCCAGAAAGGCACCTCCGCAATCTGAGAAGCTACACTCGTTTAGAATGTCTTCCTTTCTCAATATAAATAGTTATTGTAGCAGTCAAAACAGGTCAGGTTGGCCGAAAAACCTTTTGCCAAGACTATAAGACATAGTAATATTTATGTACGCCAAACATGATTACAAAGAATATATTATGGGTGGTGCTTTAGATACACCGGTGATCTACACTATCACAAGGTCAATAGGGGTGACGGCATCATACGCGCTGTAAGACCGAGCGAAAATGGCCACTTCCGTCAGTTTAGTGTCGGTGTACCACAGCATACATGCCATATAATTTAACGACACCAACTCATACTCCCCATATAAAACAATAAGGGCCGTATGACATATCAGTCTAACATGTTATACGACCCCGTATGACCATACTCCCATATGACATGTCATTGTCATATAGCTCGTATGATAGAGCTAAAAAGGTTGCACGGGCCGTATGACTTTCCCAGTGGCTACATCAGTCTTGTGTTGGTGTACCACATCATACGGTTGTATAATTCGACAATACCAACTCATACAGCTCCGTTCTGGCCCGTATGATGTACCAGTCTAGCATTTTTTTATACAGCCCTATAGGACTATATCATATTCCCATATGACATGTCAGTGTCATATAGGCCGTATGATAGAGTTAAAATCGTTGAACAGGCCATATGGCTTTGATAGTGGTCACATCAGTCATTTTTATGTAAATGTACCACATCATATGGGCCGCATTTTTATGGCAAAACCAACTCATCTTGTGTCAATATACCCTGTATGGCCATATTCCTGTGACATGTTAGTGGTGTGTGTATATGGTGCGTCCCTTTGGACGGAGCCTATATAATCGTGTGGATCAATATATGTCATATCTAAGTAAAATCAGATAATATAACAATTCTTACTTTGGATGCATAATCTTCAGAAAGATAGATCATTGTTGAGGTCACATTAGTGAGTGGTATAGGAGGATTTAATTCATGCATGTACTCGATACAATAGGATGTTCCCATGATAATTCTCATCCGTGTGATCCAATCAAGATGTTCAAGTTCTTTAACTGTAACATCGACTTATTTCATTAAATGCATTTAAAAACCATAATCCAATGAGAAGATAATAAAATCAAGTCATCACCGTGGATATGCTCTGAGAGTGAGCCATTAGTTGCATACTCAAACACCATCATCCTAACAAAAGGTTCATCCTCCTCACAATAACCAAGAAGATTAACAAAGTTTTTGTGATTAACCCGTGACAACGTATCAATCTAAGCAATTTGCATAAGCATATATGTGTTAGCTAGATAAATGCGTAGATGGATCAAAACTTTAAAACCACAAAACAAACAAACCTTCTTGCGAAATCCTAGTTCTGCATGTTTTGACCAATCTTTGAGACTGGCAATGGAGGTTGACGCTACACAAATCTCAACTCCACTAGATAATGTTCCTTTATATAGTGTATAACCTTCTCTTGTCGCAATGATGTTGCTGAAATCCTCGCAATCTGTTTCTAGCTCGGTATGATTTAGCTTTGGAACACCTGTGCATGAAGTTGGGATTTTCAATCAAGATACGCACTCTAATATAACAAATTATAATTTGAGTTTCTACAGAAATGTGTATAACTCATCTTACACAAACAATTGTTATAAATTGGTTTAGGACTGACCACTTTGAGTCACTATTTCATCTATTATTACTTTCTAAAATAATCAAAATTTACAACATCAATGTCATCGCAAGTGAGTTAAGTATGACAAGTTCAAGATTTAGATGCACCATCTCTGCATCATGTTTTAGAACTTTTATTACACCCAACTGTCTAATTATGATTGTTGAGTATCGCAGTGGCTCTGGTTTGAATTAACCTTTTTTAAATTTTGTGTCCTTTTAATTGTTTTTGCTCCTTATCTTTCATTCCATATCAAGAAACATGGAGTAATGAATAAAGTTGTTGGAAATGAGGACTTCGTGAAAAGTTAACGAGAAAATTAAAAGCAACGTATCAGACTTCAAATTTTAATACTTATTAAATAACCCCCTCTAAAATCTAAATAGAAACCTTTTTAGAAACCCTTATACTTAATGAGTCGTGCCTAGGTTACCCATTTAACAAACAGACTGTATTAGCCAACACAAAACCTGATTCTTTTCGTGTCATGTTTGGGGTCGTATCAGACGGTAAATATAGCTTTTAGATGTTTGAAGCTGTTATAATCATATAATCAGAAGTTTTGAGTGTTTGGCAACTTCCGGTTACTTAAAGAAGTAAATATAAAAACTGATCAATTCAGGCATGTTTAAAAAGGTAAAGAATTTGAGAACAAAATTAAATTAGGTTTAAGAATTTAAAGGAAAAAAAATTGTTGAAGCAAGTATAAAGCAAACCAAGTATTTAACCCTTAAAATAAAAAGAATCTATTCATCTGAACACTTAAAACTAATAACTGCAAATCCAAACCTGCAACTACTAACTAGTATATGTATAAAGTATAAACTGGATGAAGAAAGAAAAAAGAATTACCAGTAACAAAAGCTTTCTGCAATTGTCCACTAATGCCAGTCCTCCAAGGTCCCATGGTCTTTACTGCTCGACCTTGACACATGTGATGACACAGAACTATGACCATGCTTATCAACAAAAGTAAGCAGAAAGATATAACCCAAATCTTCCACATATCTAAAATGCTACTTTCTTCACTTTCTGTATTCCGATTTGCTGGCGGTTTTGTTTCTTGATTGAAGGCAAGTGGTGTCGGTGGTGAATTATGTTCCTTTTTGAACTTGGGTACAGCAGGAAATGATCCACTACTTCTAGCATATGGGAGAGCTATAATCTTTGGTGGCCCAATCTTGTTACCAGAAGAGGGTGCAGCTGCAAGGTTTACAGATTGTTCTGCAAGCTTTCGACGTGCATAGTTTTCCATCATTTCTGCTTCCAGTTCACCGGCTGCTTTAGGCATACAATGAAGAATCACAAAGCCGTCAGTAGGGTTGTAAACGAACCAAATGTTCTGCGAGAAGTTCGTTCATTTAATAAAGGAACGAACATGAATGGAATTCCGTTCAATTAATTAAATGAACGAACATGAACAGAAGTCACATTCATTCATTTCTGTCCATGAACGTTCGGTAATGTGTCCGTTTATTTTAATTCATTTGCGTTTTCTTATCTTAGTTCATTAATGTTCTTTTGTTTATGTACAGGCATTAAATAAAGACTTTTATATTGTTTTTATTTTTAGTTTGTTATAACAAGCAAATTCAAATAATTATGTAAAGTACTTAACATTATAATTATTAGGAATATTAGTTTTAAATAATCCCAACTATGACCTATTGGTAAATATCAGTCCCAACTTTACACTTGCCTGCTGACCGTCCCAACTATTGACGTATTTGTTTTTAACGGGCCGCGACTAACGGATGTTAACTCCGTTAGTGATTTGCTGACGTGGACCTTCTTCTCCGGCCGCATCACGCCGGAAACCTGCAACTCGCCTCCATTCTCCCTAATATCGTTACACCATCTCTCTCTATCTTTCCCCTCATTCGAAACCTAACCGACGTGCCGCCGTTGTTGTCTCCGGCGAAGTCCACCCTCGTCAATCGTGCACCATTCGAGGTAATTGACACATCATTCGACTCGTTTTTACCCTCTTAACAAAAGCCCTATGCTTATTTTGTAAATCGTGTAACATTGATTTCAAATATTTGAAAATAAAATCGGGTTTGGTATATAGGGATTGGCCATGAAAGAAGATGAAATCTACTTCATTTTCTAATTTCCGATGTCTTTTGAAGAGGAAGGGAGACGGTGTGACGACATTAGGGAGAATGGAGGCGAGTTGCAGGTTTCCGGCAAGTTTCTGGCGTGATGCGGCCGGAGAAGAAGGTCCACGTCAGCAAATTACTAACGGAGTTAACATCCGTTAGTCGCGGCCCGTTAAAAACAAATACATCAATAGTTGGGACGGCCAGCAGGCAAGTGTAAAGTTGGAACTGATATTTACCAATAGGCCATAGTTGGGATTATTTAAAACCAATATTCCTAATTATTATTATGGGTGATTACTTCTCATATTGAGTTTAAAAAATTGATTTTTATTTCTCATATTATATTTGTTTGTGCATCTGTGTTTGTATGCTCAGTTTTGGTCTATTTAAGGAACGAACGCTGACAAAATCATTTCTTTAATAAACAGCAATAAGAAGTTCCATTTCAGTTGTGTTCGTGAACAGTTCGCTTCTCTGATAAATACTGGATGAACAAAAATGAACAAGGTCTCATTTGGCTTAGATGGTTTACAGCCCTCTGTTTTACTTTATAATATTTTAGTAAGATTCACTTCTTCCAATTTCTGAATAATATTTTGGGCATTTCACTAAAAGTCAAAACACTTCACTAAATGTAGTTGTTTGACTTACTTTTTTCACTAATGTGGCAATTGCCCCTGGAGCTCTGGTGAATCCTGAAACTTTAGTGAATAAAATTAAGTTTAATAGGCAAAAAATAAGCATGACGTTATATGACATTCTTCCTTACTGTTGGACTGGAATAAGGTAACCAGAAACTGTTTCTTTGACTTGTTTTAGAAGAGAATCAGCTTTCTTTTGAAGTTTAGAGCCTTCCTGCCATACGCTGTCAATAATAAAACACAATGAAGAAATCAATTAAATAATTGTGAGAGGAATTTTGATAACAGTTATTTACACAAATTAGAGGTAAAATAAAGATTTTGATCATACTGAATTTAATAAAAGTTAAAAACATTTTATTACAGCTCTTATCTGATTTTGATTACTCAATATCCCATGATCACTTCCAAAAGACACATCGAAAAATCAGATAATATGAATTCGTATTTAAGTGTATTATAATATTGAGTTTGTATTACCATCGTCCCAATTTTCTACTTAAACATCCGACTCCACTGCCAACAACGGATGGAAGATGTTCATCATATTGCATATCACAGAGAAAGTTGAGAGTCCTGAGTTCCATGGGAATTGGTCCTTCAAGATTGTTGTTACAGAGAAACCTAGAATACACAATTATAATATGTAAGGTACTCATTTGACCATATATGAGAATGTTTGTTTACATTTTGAAACAAACACATACAATGTTACTATTTACTAACAAAGATTCTATATGACCTACGTACATTTTCAATGAACGGCTATAAACTTGTTGAATTGTATAACAAAACTAACAGTTGCTTGTTTTGTTATATACTAACTTTCATAATTTGACTTTGACTATCGAGTGAACTACTTTCGGTTTAGAAACTGATATAGATGCGTTTGACATGTGACAGATAACGCATAAACGTCTCAATAGACGATGAATCTGTGCCAAGCATGCACATGACTATCTAATGATTATGAACTTACTGGAAGAAAAAACTTATAGAGAAGAGAAGGAATGATTTATCTCACTTACAACCGTTTTAGTGAATACATCCTTCCTAACTCTGAAGGAATATGTCCACTCAAGTTATTATCCCGTAAGTCTAGCACTTCCAACATTGTGAGTTCACCAAGCTCTTTTGGAATAACTCCAGAGAACTTATTCCGTGAGAGAACACTAGTAAAACATAAAAGAAAACAATAGTAAAAAAAATGTAATAAATGGTTCTTAGTAAAGTCACGTGCCTCATATTTGGTGCTCCTGCAGTGATTTTAAGTGCCTCAAAGTTGCTACTATCTAAGTTCTACAAAGTGCAAACTTCTATTTTCAAGTTATCAAATGATAGTGGCAACACTTTCTTTGTTTGGAAACTATCCAAGTTGAAGTTACATGTTTATTTATCCATTTAGACAAAAAGAAGGTATTTTATATAATTTACAAAAGACATTATGTTTAAGCTAAGTGTTCTTTCAATACACAGATAGCGAAAAACCATATGCTCCTTGATCAATTGTTTGTTTGCCAGATTCTTTAATCATCATATACGAATCAGCAAAGCAATATCAGCGATAAACATTGATGGGGGACGTTCATAACCAGATAATTTCAGTTTTTCACGCAACATAATTTCCTCAAAAAGATGA
Source organism: Bidens hawaiensis (assembly GCF_021521415.1). Lineage (NCBI taxonomy): Eukaryota > Viridiplantae > Streptophyta > Magnoliopsida > Asterales > Asteraceae > Bidens > Bidens hawaiensis. The sequence goes on along the minus strand of NW_027505468.1, from coordinate 170,668 downwards.
AAATTGAACTTTCTTCACAAATTAAATCTAACATGCTACAACAAGATGGAAACAAACAGGCCATCAAACATTATAGCTAGTTGTGATATAAAAGAAAACTACAAAATACAAATGCAAATAAAATTACCAAACTCTATGATAACATGATCATATCTTAAATGGCAGACATGCCTTTGTATCAATTTATGAAAATGAAAATTTATATTAAAACATTCCTTATTCAATAAAATTTATTGATTTATACGAGTTGATTTGTGTTATGATAAGTTGATGAAACAATATAGAAGTGTGTAGCACTCACAGACGTCTCAAATGTGTAAGATTCCCTATCTCAGGTACTAATACTCCTTCCAAAGATAGTCCGTTGAGATCCCTTCAAACAGAACATCCAAAAAATATCAAGCACAGTACTTCAAAATAGAAATTAGTCATATTATCTACCATTAATCCTAGATATATTTTTTCAAAGTGATTGTTTGTTCAGGAGTTAACAAGTAGAAAGGGTTATTGGTCATTTTCTATCAGCCAACAAGCAAAACAAACGATAATTATCCATTTGGTGCGAAAAGAAAATTGAAACAGGCAAGCAAAAAGCATAGAGTGATGAACTTACAGCACATGAACATTACCATCAACACAATGAACATAAGACCACGAGCACGGATCACGATTATCAGGAAACCAACTTCTGAACGCGTCATACGGATCATGAGATACACCAGCCCAAAAATCCAATAAAGCCAGACCTATATTCCAATTAAAAACTGCCTAAAACACTTAAAAACTACAACACGTTGTATATAAATTTCCACCAAATAACGAACCAGATTTGCAAAAGATCGTTAACATACCTTCAGGGTTAAGTGAAGAGCACCCTTGAATTTGAAAAAGAACCAAAAGCAATAAAAAAGATGAACCGAGTTTATATGTTGTCCATCTACCCCCCATTACGCGCATAGGCAGCAATGGTTTCTAAACAAATTTGCCAGCTTTATATGGCAACCTAAGCCTCTTTTGTAAACCAATTCTTATTTCTTTTTCTTTTTTTTTTCTCTACTTTTCTACCATACGATAATTTACAAAACAAATGAAAAAAAATGGTAACCTATACAACAGATAAAGAATCTAATTGTCAGTCTCCTATGAAAACCCTATATTATAAGAATACAGTAATAACAAATACCCCTCTTAATGGAAATATCAGGGTCTCTCATTGTACAGATTTCTAACTTTGTTATGGCACCTCCTTTTGTGGCATTTGACATCATCCAACAAAAGTTGCAAACTTCAATGACTCAAATGGAAACTGAAAAACATAAATTTTAGATAGATATCAGAAATCAAACAGCTTTTTTGTGGTATTTTAGAAGAAAGAATATAAAATGAATGTGAAAAAGAATATCCTCAAGACCTCAACATTAAGTAATTAATCTAACAGAAAGCATAAATTATAATCAAAAGATATGGAACCAAGGCAGTCAACTTTATTCTTTGTATAATTGCATCTTTTGTTGATGTTTCTTTCCATTTTGTAATGAAAGAATCTAAACAATCCATTTCCAGAAAAATGCAGGTGATAAAAGAATTAAGCAATGTAAAGTTGAAAATGGTGACTAAAGGTTGGCTTAGCAAGAATACTTGTAGGATCAAAATAGAAAATCTTATATTGCTTTCACCACATCCATTTTCATACTACGAAATAGCATCCCCAACTCTCAAACTCAATCTCCATTTTCATCTCTTCCACATATAATTAATATATGACAGAAAATCAGAGTAGGCGACAGATATAAAAGTTTATAATCAAGTAAACTGGCTAGAAATGGATAATTCTATGGCTCCTTGGATACATAAATCACCACCAAACAAACGTAGGACAATGACATCCAACCAGAGATGCAGATACACCACTAGGGTTAGATAATCAAGTTTAAGAACACCACCCAGCGTACCATGGTTGAGCTAGCATAGACAAATTAATTTAACTCATAGTCCAAAGAGATAAACCAACACATTTTTCTTCATTTTAAAACTCGTTGCCTTCTCATTCATTCAATTGACGTACACATAGAAAAATTAGCCGGGGCGAGTCAGAATATCCAAGAATTCCATTTTCCTTCTTGTTCATCAATCAGAAAACTGGGCACTATGGTGAGACATGAAAACGCCCGATCCCATTCCAACCTTTTATATGAGGAATCGTCTTGCGCCAAATGTACTGATATAAAAAAAGGCATGATTCATTAAGTGAAAGACCCTAACCGAATACTTAGGGATGCCGCAAGCAAAGATCATATAGCCTAACTGTCAGCAGCTAGCTCATCGAGGAAAATCTTTTCTTTCGATTCTATTTTCTATTGACGTCAACAATTTCTCTAAGACTAATGACCAAACAACATTGGGATTGAAACTCATTTCCCTCATTCTTTTACATTGTTGTCCCTCTTCTCATAAATAAGAAGCGACCCCATGTTGCTAACATTTAGGGAAGTGGAAAGAAAACATCTGATTCTAAATTAAATAAATGAAAATAACAAAAAAAATAAAACAAAGTAAACTTCAATGGAACGGGACCACATCAATATACATACTTCAACTAGAATCACCAGGTAGCAACCAAACAAGAGACAAAACAGAGGCAGAAACCCTCAATGAAAGCAACTAATTAGCAAACAACAAATGGAAATAAATAAACCCTAAAAGCAACAGAAAATAAAGCTTCATGCAAAACCAACATGATGAAACCCTAAACCTAATGAGGTAAAAAGGTTTTGTAATCGTGGCATGCAAACGTACCACCACATGGAAGTGTAAAGTCGTTCGAGAGAAATGATTATATTGAATGAAACAGGAACATCCCGACATAATTCCACAATTCAGTCAATGTTTCAAACTCCACAATCGACGGTGGTCGGCGGGTGGTGGTGGTGGTGATGCGACGGTGGATGATATGATGGGAGAGGTCGATTGGGAATTAGGGTTATGATCAGCAGAGATTTTGGGGAACACGTTGTTGTTCTAACGGATCGAAGCATGGGAAATAATATTGAAAGCGGGTTTTATGTGTTTTTCATGTTCGATTCATTTAGTGGATTTTAAATTTAAAAAGTAACAACAATAATAATAAGGATAAAAAAATTGGTTGATAATAATTTCAATTTAGTTTAAATTTCGATTTTAAATTTAACACTAGTGGTTTCAAATTTAAAAAAATTGGCTCTTAATGGTGCTCCGTTAAAAAAACCTAACGGCGTTAAGTTTTTTCCAAATTTCAAACTTATTTTTTTGGGCTTTTGATTGTAAGGAGGATACAAATCGATTAATGTAAAACTTAGCTCGAAATTATGCTTCAAGTGGCTTTATTATTAGTGCTTCAAATCGGGTGTTTGAACTTCAAATTAACAAAAATTGAGCTGTTTAGAGTATTGTTGCGGGCGAAATTTTACATCAATTGACTCGTATCCTTCTTCCGATCAAAAGCCCTAAAAAATCAGTTTAAAATTCAGAAAAAACTTAACGTCATCAGGTTTTTTTAACAGGGTACCATTGAGAGCCAAGTTTTTTAAATTTAGGACCACTGTTGGGAATAAACTAAGTTGGGATTATTATCGACCAATAACAAAAAGTTGGGATTATTAAAATCCAATTTTCCTAATAATAATAATATATGTAGAAAAAACAAATGTCGGGTCTAATGAAATGATTGAAATCTTCCTAACATCTTCTAAATTGGCTAGATATGGATTCCGAGCAAACTTATGCACTTCGAGCATGGAAAACACTTTTTTCCATAATGTTGACACGAATGGATAAGATTTAGCCGCGTGATTTGCGAGGAACCTGTTCAAGGCAACCAACCTTCCATTTAGCGTTTGAACTTCTTTTAATGAGGAAGGGGAAGGCATTCACGCGATTGTTTGGACCTTGTCCGGGTTCGCTTTAAATCTGTTACCCGTTACGATCACGCCAAGGAACTTGCCTTCCTCCATTCCAAAGGAGCATTTTGAGGGATTCAACTTCATATTGATTTTTCTCAGAGTGGAGAAGACATCTTCAATGTCTTTCAACATCTGATCTTCTTTCGTGCTTTTGATGACCATGTCATCTATGTAGACTTCAAGATTCTTCCCAATCTGTTCCCGGAAAGTATTTTCCATCAAGCGGTGATACGTGGCACCCACGTTCTTCAGACCAAAAGGCATCATTTGTAACAAAAAGTGCCTTGGTCCATGCAGAAAGCTATTTTATCTTCGTCGTGAGCTGCCATACGTATCTGATGGTACCCTTTGTAGGCATCTAGGAAACACTTGAATCTGAAGGGTGCCACTGCGTCGACCTTTAGGTCAATTTCTGGGAGGGGATAGCAATCTTTAGGACAAGCTTTGTTTAAGTCCTTAAAGTCTATACACATTCGCCATGAGCCATTGCTTTTAGGAACCATCACTGGATTGGCAACCCAGGTTTGATACTGTATCTCATGGATGATCACCGCATGCAGCAAGTCTTGGACTTGTTCATTCATGGCTTTCGTTTGCTCGGGCCCCATTTTTCTCTTCTTTTGTACAATCAGCATGTAGGCTAGGTTGACCCTTAGCCGGTGTTCTGATATTTCTCGCGGAACACCTGTCATGTCAGAAGACCACCAGGTGAAAATATCTAGGTTCTTTGCTAGCAATTGTTTCAAGAAAACCCGTACTGTTTTCTGAGATGGTTTCACCAATAGTGACAATCTGCTCTGGGTATTTCGGATTGATGACATGTTTTTCTGGTTCTGCCCCCACTGTCTTTCTAGGGACCTTCTTGGGCTTCGACCCCTCAGTCGCATAACAGTGTTTATTGACCTGGATAATAGCTATCCCTGTCTTTGTGGGTACCCCGATAGCGCCGTGAGCCGTGGAAGGATTAGCATTAAAGTCACCAATCGCTTCCTGCCCTAAGATGATGTCGTGCATGGATCTCGCGGGTAGGACGAGGAACTTAACGTCCTCAGTCCGCGTATGAATTCCGTCACAGAGTGTGACTAGGAATGTTATGACCCCCTTGGGGTGCATAACTTCATATCCAAACCCGGAAACTAGGGCGTGCACAGGTTTCAATTTTGCTTTGTCTTCGTCATACAGCTGCTCAAAGCATTGTTCGTACATGATATCGAATGTACTCTCAGTGTCGAAGAAAACATATTGGGACCGATAGTGTCCCAACGGTGCTGTAACGATCAAAGGTTGCTTCATGCATGGGCCCCCTTTTACTCTTGGGAAAATCATAGGTTCACTTTTCCATTCATCCTCCTCCGCCTCCATCCACTTGTATCTCCGAGTAGGCCCCCCTTAAATTATATGAACGTTCAAGTCTTTTATCTACTTTCTTGGGGGACCTTTGTATGCGGGAGTCGTGTTCTTCCGCGGGCCTTGCCGCACATTCTTGAGCAAGTGCTAAAGCTTTTTGGATTTGATGGCGGATTCAATTTCATTCCTTAGGCTTACACATTCATTCGTGTCATGCCCAATGTTTTCATGGAACATGTAGTGCTTGTTCGGGTTCAGGTTCACTCGCCTAGTCATTTGCTGAGGCTTCCTGAACTCGATATTTTCAGTGGTCAGGATTTCCAACGGAGTTTTCTTCATGGGAGTCCAATGTTGTTGATCAAACTTACCCGTCTTTCTGTCTTTTCGTTTTTTCTCGATCAATGATCTGCCATCAAACTGCTTGGAAGAGCTTTCCGGGGGCTGAATTCTAGACCAGATCAAACCTTTCTCTTCTAATCTGGGTTCGGTATTTCTAGGTTTAGAATTTGAAATTTGTTTTGATTTCTCTCGCCCCAACAGTTTCTCTATGGCTGCAAAGACCTTGGCCGCGGACATGATCCCGTCCCAGGTCTAAGTGTAACACCCCGGCTTAAGCGGAAACGCCCGAGTGTGACGTACAGATTGCTCAAACACACGTGGCACTATTAAGTGACCATAATAACATTAATTCATTTAATAAGCCAAGTAACACAAGTTCGAAAGTAGCAATACAAGTTCAAACCAAAACATAACCATAACAATAGTTCTTTTATTGAAATACCCTAAGTAATCTAAGTGTCTTCAATACTTCAACCTCTAATCACGGTACCTGTAACATATGTATAATATATGGTCAGCTATAAATATAGCTGGTGAGTTTCCACAGTTTAAATACGTACATAAAAACCATACAATTCATAGACATGTGATAAACGAGCAAGTAAGTCCTTTCCAGTTGGTACAACCAACGTACTTGGATAATCGCGCAAGTAAGGTCCTTTCCAATTGGTAACAACCAACGTACTTGGATAATGAGGCCCTTTTCCACTCGATACAAATGGACCAGAGTGCAAAGGGGGGCGTATGATCATACTTAATGAGGCTTCCCAATTGTGCAAGTAATATTCGTGCAAGTAATACAAGTAACACACAAGTCCATATACGAATTGTAGTTTTGTAATAGAAGAAATAATACTTGAATCTTTATAAGGATACATATGCTACCCCAAAACATTAAAACATTAAAAAGGGGTGGTGAAAAACTCACCTTAGTAGTTGTAGTGAAAAAGGAATAAGAATAACTTAAAGGCGTCAAAGGAAACCGAAGTGGTCAATCCGTACGAACTATAAATAAGAATAAACACGACTTTTAACGGCTATTCTAACGGGATTCTAAAGTTGATTAATTGCACGAATAATTTTTAGAATTTAGTTATTATTTTATAATTTTATTACGAATCTTATGGCTCTTAGATTATTATATTATTATTTATGTTTTAACAACGACTTGGTTATTAATACAATTTAAGCACTTTAATGGCGAGAAAACAAAGTTTATATGTTCGAAAACCAGAATCATTCTCAACGAGTCCATAAGGAGTGATCCCATTTTTTCATCGGGTCCGGGTAGAGACCAAAGATCTTGAGTGACCGATCCGGCAGAACAACTCAAAAGATAAAGAAGTATCGTTAATTTCTTCATGCTCGTTCCAAGTTCGAAGTACCAACTGTACAAATAAGAATCCACTTCGTTACGTGATTTCTTTTTCATATAGATAGATATAGGATCTATGGAGCAATTACTTAAAAGTACATTTTGTGCTACAGCCCTGCCTATCTGATAGAAAAGGATCCCATGATCCTGGACCGATCTTACCTGGGATCGCAAATCCCAAATTCGTCTATGAAGAGCGGATCTAATTGTATTAGTATCTATAATTGATTTCTTAACTATTGTTTACAAGTCGAAAATATAATTGTTGCTTTAACAAAACGATTTTTAGAGAATTAAAGTTTACTTTGCGATTATTAAATGATTTTTAATAGCGGCTTATGAAAACGAAAAACTTGGTTTTTAAGGGTGAGATGGTGAGTTATATTTTATAGTTAATTTACGTAATTTTTATTTAATTTAAAAAGACTTTTATGATTTATTTATGATTTTTAATTGATTAAGAATTAATTAATATTAATAAACTGAATTTAATTAATACAAAAAAAACATGACTGACCCGGGTTTCGAACCCGGGTCTTGGAGTTATAATCCTTGTTTTCAACCAGCTGCTCTAGACTGCATATTCGTTTATGGTTTAGTTCTTAATATATAAAATAATGACTGTTTCAAAGGAATTTTATTAATAATAATATTAACAGGGCCAGTTTATTAAACCAAAAAATGAGCGTGACCCGGGTTTCGAACCTGGGTCTCATGGTTGCGAGGAATTGAGTTTAACCAGTTGAACTAGAAGGATATTCGTTTAAGAGTTAAGAATCATTATATATATATAATACTTCAGGTTCATTTTCTTCACATGAAGAACATAAACCCTAATAATTCAATCTCAGTTTCTGTTTCATGTGTGTTTAAATTAGTATAGGGTTTTTGTTTATTGGATCAAAACTAATCAAAAACATGTTACAATTACCTCAAAAGGTGTTGATTTGGTGAAGAAAAAGAACTCGCCGGAGCCGAAGCTTTGCCGGATTATTACGACTATTGTAGAGAGAATTAGAGGGAAAGAAGGTCATGAGCGAGTTGTAACAAGGCTTAGGTCCCTATTTATACAACTAATCGGAGCGTATACGCGTCAATGCATTAATGTGATTTACCCGGATTTTCCGGCGACGATTACGGGGTGATTTACGGATGTTAAACGCAATTAAATAGTTGGTTAATGTTTTATATTGACGGAGAAACGCGTTTACATATTTATTTGGTTAAAACGACGAAGTTTGGTGGTGTTTGGGTCACCTCCGGCGCCGCTTCCGGCGGCCGGAGGGTGGCCGGAAAAAACGGGGGTGGGGGGGGGGGGGAGGCGGGTAGGGTTTTATTTTAATATAAATTGAATTAAAAATGTTACACTATTAGCCTCTGAAGTTTAAAGAACCTTTAAATGATAATATAAATATCTTTTAAGTTAAATAAAGTTTTCAAGTTTTCATTTTTTAACCCTAAACTTTATAATTAAATTAAATAGTTTTCGATTTTACGTGTTTAACCCGTACGACTTGATTACTTTAACGCTCGGGAATTTATAAATACTTGAATGACAACGAACATCGAATAATGGATATTAAATGTCGAAAATCACTTCATTAAAATATTTAGTACATCGAAACGACCCAACGGGTCGGGTTTACAAATACGAAAACGAATCGAAAAACTGACGAATGTCACACTAAGGCAAACCATCTCTCCCAGTCAAGAAGCAGACCATCTCTGGGCGTTTTGCGTTCCCTCTAAATGCCCCTCTGAGCATATCTTCACTGATTCCATCAATATTCAAGCTCTCATTGTTGAATCTGGTGATAAAACTTTCCAATGACTCGTTATCTCGTCGAATAACGCTCAAAATTTTGGAGGGGTCGCACGTGTGCTTGCGCTGCTGGCTGAAATGTTGCGAGAATTTTGCAACCAAGTCATCCCGGCTTTTGATTTGGCCGTCGGGAAGCTTTTCAAACCATTCCCTTGCTACCCATTTTATTGTCAATGGGAACATATGACACCAATAAGGGAGCGTCCATCCACTTACCCCTCCGACTGATGTGAAGTTCTACAAATGATCGCTCGGGTCCGTCATTCTGTTATACTTTCCCAAGTTTCTTGGAATTTTGATGTTTGTTGGGAAATGAGCCATAGCTATTCACGGAATAAACTTTAACTTTTCCGCGAGCACGGCAAGTCGGTATGGTTTGGTAAAATCTTCTTCTGCATCACTGTGGTATTCGGTGTGCTTTACCAATGGTCGAGGGCGACTGGTGTCTTCTCTACCATACTCTACAGTACACAAACCATCTTCTTGATAAGTGACTTCTCTCGACCTTCGTGAAGCGTGGCTGTTATCATGCGGGGTCCTGCGAGACGGGACCCGCTGAGTTTGAAAACTCTTCCCATGGCTTTTTGTAAGTGAACGACCGACTAACTGAGACACGTCATCTTCCAGATCTTGAGTCCGTCGAACCGCCGGTGGCGGTGACGGAGGTGGTGAATTGTATGTCAGGGTTCTGGCTTGTAGCTGATTAGCCTTTACCCGTCGTTCATACTCCTCTTTCAGCCTTAGTTGTTCCTGTTGGTTCCACTCGTCCGGGGCAAGAGTAGCCTTTCCAGATCGGGATTGGTGACGAACTCTTGTTTCGTCACCGTCAAATCTAGGAAAGTTTCCGGTTCTATCTTCCAGAATCGGGGTACGAGTAGTACGGCGAGGTTCAACGTCAGGATATCTCGGGAACTCTGCGGCCCTGTCTTCCAAAACCGGAGTTCAGGTGTTCCAGCGAGGTGCTATGTCTTCGAACCTCGGGAACTCTCCGGCCCTGTCTTCCAGGACCGGATGTGGGTTGTTCCGATGAGGTGCTATCGGCGTTTGTCCTTTAAGAGCGGACTCGTCCCAGACATCTGAACGCCGAACTTTCGCTGGAGCACTTGCTGGTGGTTGTTGGCTCTGACTCATTTTCATGTCACAAAAACTCCAACAAATCGTTCAAATGACCGTATTTCTAGCTAAAACTGGATGGCTCCAATGAAGAAACACGAGTCCGAACTAGATAGTTCGAACTCTAGTTTACCCCAGGTGTGGGTCTACTGAGCAACAATGATGTCACATCCAAGCTGTCTGCCTGCAAAACAGATTACCGTGAGTCTTGTTATGGGAAGGACAAGATGGGGGGTCTTCCCGTAACCACCCTCTGGCATGAGAATAAGTACAGACTGTACAGTCCTGATCGGAATAATCAAAGAGAGTACAAGTGTATTGCGTAAGGCTTGAGAGTGCGAGTGAATGAATACCTATAAGCAGTGTACTTTAGTATTTGTAGCCGAAGGTGGGGGAAGGTGATATGTTGAGTTGTTATTATCGTAATATTCCCTTTCTACCTAAAAGGACACATGTTGATCTTCTATTGGTCGTGACAGCCTGGCCGTGGCCGTTACGTGCGAGATGTGGGGTGGCTATTACGTGCCTAGGTGTCACTTTTCCATTGGTCGATGTCGTTATCAGGGAATATTTGGGAAATCTTCTAAAAGTAGTTTGTTACAACTGCTCTTTCATATCACGCGGTATCACGTGTCGTGAGTCCCCTGTGTTGCTTGCGGGTTCCTTCCGTGGATTCTCATTGGTAATCCGCAGACTGCGAGGGACGCACGCGACACGTGTTGATTATAAGTGTTTGTCCATGTGTTCCCTTCGCGGATGTCTCCTTGCACCCGTGGATCTCCATTGATGAACTTTGACAAGAGCCACCAAATGCTACAGTACAAAAACCAGACATCGTCAGGACGATGAGGAGTTCACGCCGTTAGACTACCTATGTGCGTGTTTGTGATGCTGCTTCCATAACTTTTTACTCATTTGTTTCGAAACAGGGAAAAAAATGTTGGTTTTTGTTAGACGACTTATTTGTACCTATAACCCTAGACGATACTAAAAAAGTTCTTGTTGATGTTGCTACTGGTTATTTCATTGAGTTATTTGCAGTTTATGTTGTGTTCTTTGCATTTTTTTTCTTGATTTAAGGTTTCTAATAATCATATTTTTATTGATCATTCGCAGATGTTTCTGAACAATTATTTCATCAATATCATGGGTTCCAAATAGAGGTGGTAATATGAGTGGGTTGGGTTGGATTTGGGTGATGGGTTAGAATGGGTTTGGGTCAGGATGGGTATGGTCAGGATGGATTTTTAAAATAGAGGGTTAGGATGGGTATGGGTAAAGATGGGTAAAGTTAATCCATCTTGACCTAAGTAAAGGTTGAAATACAATGGGTTTTAAAAACCCCTCAAAAAAATATTCAAAAAAATTAATAAAAAAGTAATAACTCAAAATATAAATCGAAAACGCAAAAAGTAAAACAACTAAAATGTTTCCCCCGTCTTCCTCGTTCATAAAAAACAAAAACTCGGTTTCGTCTCGGCTCAGGTTCGGTTTTTTCGGTTCATTTTTGCTTTTTTTCATTTCGTATCTATTCGGTTTCAATGTTTTCGGTTTTTGTTCGGTTTTGATTTCTCGGTTTTATTCGTTTTAGGATAGGTATGGGTCAAGCTGGGTAAAGTTAACCCATATTGAACAAAACAAATGCTAAAATACAAAGGGTTTCAAAACCTCTCAAAAAAATATTCAAAAAATTAATAAAAAAATAATAACTTAAAATATAAATCGAAAACGCAAAAAGTAAAACAGCTAAAATGTTTCTCCCGTCTTCCTCGTTCATAAAAAAAAAACTTGGTTTCGTCTCGGCTCAGGTTCGGTTTTTTTGGGTTTCTTTTTTCGCTTCGGTTTTGCTTTTTTTCATTTCGGTCAGTTTCAGTATATGTTCAGCTTCAATGGTTACGGTTTTGATTTCTCGGTTTCTATTCGGTTGCGTGGGTTTTATTTGAAATAAAATTGAATAAAGCTTGTTTTAGTCCATTCTAACCCATAAACAAACATATAACCAAAAGTCATTAGCATCTATCCAACCCATCCTGACCTTCTAGTAAAACTCTTTTAATTCATCCTGACTCATCTCAATTTTAAAAATTATCCAAATTGACTCAAGACAACCCGTTCGGGTTTGCTTTGCCACCCTTAGTTCCAAAGGAAGCTTTGAAGTCCGTCCCTTCTGTAGCTGGTCCTTCAAAAGAGAAAATTTAGGATATTAAGAAGCTCGCCCAAATTGATAAGGTGTATGTTTTTCTTGAACTAATTATGTTACAATTATGATTATGTCACGAGTAATTGATGTTGACTACAATTTGATGTTTATAGTACAGATGTTAAAAGTGAGGAAAATAATGAATATATGACTAATGATGAACCGAATTTGAGGTACTTTTTGTGTTTCACCATTCATATTCTCCAATAAAAAAGATCACTTGTATACCCGTGTATGGATTATAATTTTGGATGCGCTTGCAAACTTCTCGGGTCAAGTTATTATTTTTCCTTTTTTGCTGTTGTGTTTAGGCTTGTAAACAAACTGGACTGGCTTGTTCGTGTTTGTTCATTAAATCATTTAACATTAACTAAAAAAACAAACATTGACACTTAAAACAAACGAGTTATTTTATTCATGTTTATTTGTTAAGAAAATGACCAATCACAAGCATAAATGAACACAAATTAAAAGTAATACCGAATATCCAAATTTTAAGTTTAAGATACAATAATTGATTCAGTGAGGGATATTTCTGTCTTTTTCCCTTGAATTTGATATGGTAATTTTTAATCCGCATATGTTAATCTGCAAAAGATGTGTTGCAAATTTTCTTCAAATGGGTTGACAACTTGACATTGTTTGAAGTTTTGATCCGATTTTAATGTGCTGAAAATGATAGTTAAAATTTATAACCTCATAACCAACCTGTTTTTATGTAACACCATGCCACCCACATCACCTGTTGCAAAAACTATCCCGAGTAGGGGTGACAATCTTGACCCAAACCATTTCAAATGGATTAATTTGGGTTGTTTTAAAAATCATATAGGTTGGTTTGGGTCATAGATTTTAATAAGATGGGTCAAAATGGGTTACTTGAAATTCCACCTTATTTTCGGGTCAAAATGGGTGGACAAATTTAAAGAAATGGGTCGATGTGGGTTAATGTCTTAAGGAAAAGTGGCAAGCTCGGGTTGAAACGGGTTTTGGATTGGAACGAGTTCGGTTTAGGTTTCGAGTCGACACGAGTTTTCACACTGGACGGGTTGGGTTTCGGTTTCCTTTGTTTCTTTTTGGTCGGTTTCGGAGCACTGGACGGGTTGGGTTTCAACTTCTTTTGTTTGCTTTTGGTCGGTTTCGGCCTTTTGTTTCGTTGTGGTCTGTTTTTTCAATTTTATTTCTCTTCGGTTTCAGTTTCGTTTTGATCGATTTTTTCGATTTCGATCAATTCGGTTCAGTTTTGGTTTATGCTTCGTTTTCGTCGACTTTCGGTTTCAGTTCATTTCTCGGGTTTTCTTTTTTTTGAAGAACGAGGATAACGGAGGAAACGTTTTGGTTTTTTTACATTTTTCGTTTTTGATTTATCTTTTGAGTTATGATTTTTTTATTAATTTTTTTGAAATATTTTTTGGAGGGGTTTTTATTAACGATAAAAACCCCTCCAAAAAAATTCAAAAAATTAATAAAAATATCATAACTCAAAATATAAATAAAAAACGAAAAATGTAAAAAACCAAAACGTTTCCGTCTTTGCCCTCGTTCTTAAAAAAAAAAAGATCCTAAACAGGTTTTGACCTGTTCCGACCTTGACCCATTCGGACCCGGATCCATTCTGACCCGAACCTTTTGACCCTAACCCGTTCCAACCCAAACCAAAACAACCCTTTTTTTAGTTGGCCCATTCCGATCCTAACCCGACCCATGACCCATTTCGACCCAACCCAACCCATTTGCCACCCTTAATCCCGAGTAAAAGGCCACATACCGAGTTCACGGATACGATCAAATACGTACACTTAATCAAATAAATACACACTTACCAACCACTTTTTGTCAACTTTTCAAATAAATAATGATCCCGCATTATTACTATATGATCTTATTTTTTTAAACGATGGATTACAGAGGTTGTTTTCATTAAAAATGCTCTTTAGGAGACTTTCACCCCTTTCTTTTTTATTTAGTATTATTTTATTTTATTTTATTTTTTAATTAAAGGGAGATTACTTATTAAAACTACTTGCTTATTTCATTTGAAGTTAAACAACAGTTTATTAGTTTGTGTTATATGGATTAAAGTGTTTGTGTCATAAACTGGTTTTTACTCACCAAAACAACATTGAAACCCAATGTAAAACAGAACCAAAAATCAAAACCGAAACCAAAAACAAAATAAACTGAAACCGAATCGAACTAAAATGAAACTAAAAAGCCAAAACTGACTAAACTACAAAAACAGTAACCAAAAAACCGAAAAATTGTAATCGAACTCAAACGAAACCAACAATAAAAAAACGACCTGAAACGAAATAAAAAACTGTAACCGAAACGAAACCAAAACAGAAAAGATCAAAACCTAACCAAATTGAAAACCAAATAACTAAATCCAAACCAAAGAAATTGAAACCAAAACAAAACCGAACCAAAATAAGGAGTTTGGGTCAAAACGGGTCATTTTAAAAAATAATCAAATTGGTTTTGTCGTTCAGGTCAGAACGGGCTCGGGTAAATAACTCAATATGGGTTCTGAGTAAAACTCGTTCAAGCCCAAATAAGTTTTATAAGAGAATATCGATATGGTTCACCTCATAACAAGTTTGGGTCAATATCGGTTCAAACCAAAATCAGTTTTTGTTAAAACGGGTCATTTTAAACAAAGTATTTTGGTTTGGTGAAATGTGTTCCGACCAAAATATGGTCGGGTGAAAGACAAGAAGGGACATCTTCTTACTTGACTAAACTCATTTAATTAAAGTTTTTCATAAACAACGGTCTATGAACCAACGACTATTATATTAACATATACCACTTTACACTCATGTATATCTATTAAATATTTTTTTGTTTAGAACTAGAAAATATTTTTGTAAACAATAACGGGAACTTTAAATTTGCTATTTATAGATATAAGTCAGATAAAAAGAGAGAACGCCAACTCGTCGTGTAGCAAGATTCAATTATGCACTCCACTTGTATGATGCAATGTTTCAACGTAAATTTTCATGGATTTATACTTGTTTGTTATTTTTGCAGGTGAGCCAAGAGTAAAAAAAATTTGAATCTGATTAAATGCAAGGTAATATTTCCTACTTTTGTAAATTACATTAAATTTCAATAAGGTGACTTGGGAAGTCTAATACGCACACATCGGTGTTCATTTACTCAAAAGCGCACTCCTTTCAATTATAGGAGAAGAAGCATCTGTTATGTGTGTTCTAATTATACGCATTTATGCTTAAATCTTTCACACGGTGTTGCTGTAGTGCTGATATACATTCGAGCATATGCTTTGCAATCCATGTACACTAAATAGAATTTCACCCCATAAATGAATTTTAGTAAGTTCATATTTGAAAATGTTTTTCACTAAAGCAACAATAATGTGAATGATTAATTTTATATCTATTTGGTGATTTACATACCATCGCTCTATTTGGTGTTATACAACTATTTTGCTACTGCTGCTCACAATTTTGTTTTAAGGCGAGTTCACATGCCATCACTCTATTTGGTGCTTATTTGTACATTTGAGTTGGTAATCGGTGGTATGGGTTTCCGATTTGTTAAAATAACTGAGCTGCTACGTTCTCAATGAATGCTTGTTTCTTTGATGAAGTGTCTTTTTGTGAGTCGTGTGTGAATTTAAATTCCATGAGTTTTTTGTTTTTAAAATCATTACCGATTTCAAGCTTTAAAAAAATAGTTGCTGAGTGTTGTGTTTAAATGTATTAAGTTGCTAATGTATAGCTTGCACATGACAACAACAAATTTTAGTAGATTAATACTTTTTGGTTTTTAATTATGTATTGGCCAGATTTAATGTGTTGAGGTCTTTAGTTCTGTTGCGAAAAAATGATATGGATGGTTATTTTTGTCATATCTTTTATTTGCACAGGTTCTTAGGATAAAACTTGAAGAAGGTCTAATAAAAAGATGATATGGATGGAACTCGACAAAGTAATAAAAAGAGGAAGGTAAGACCCCTTTAGTATCATATCTTTGTATCATATGTTTTGATATGAATCAGGTTGTTGAGGTTCTTTGTTTCTGCAACAATTGAATTTAAGAGGCTTGCTTTGTCATATTTGGCATATCCATCCATTTTCTTATTCTATTTCACCATTTATGTTTGTTGTCTCAGGTTATTAATGATCTGCTTGTTCCAACGGGACAAAATCTGCATGCTTGAGAGGACGCACGGGAGAGTTAACACGTTTGCTCAAGAATATGTTTTCTAATATGAACCGTCTCTTATTATAAAGAAACATTTTAATGTGTTTTGCTTTCTATATATCCCTGTAAAAAGCATACTATACATTCGCAAATTCCCTCCTATAACAAATCGAGCAATCAATTGAATTCCCGACATGCTCCCGGCTTTACAAACTATCGTCTCCGCAGCATCGCGCGAGTTAACTACTTTATCGAGTAAAGTGCCAAAATCGTCCCTGAGGTTTGATCGGTTTTGCGATTTTCGTCCAAAATACTTTATTTTTGCATATGGACCCTTGACGTTTCCCAATTGTTGCCAATTTCGTCCAAATTGTTAACTCTGTTTAATTTCACGGTTAAGTCAAGGGCAAACACGTCTTTTCAGTTATTTAATGGAATTTTAATGTTTTGCATAGTTAAGGGGGGGTAACATGACAAAGTTAAAGGGGGTTAACATGAATGTTTTGTCTCCTTTTTGTTTCCCGACCTCATCTTTCCGACGCCATCTCCGGCCACCGTTCTCGCAACTCCGGCGAGCCTTAAACGCTCGAATCGAAACCCGATACCGATCTAATCGAACCAGATGAAACTGATTTGAACTTTCAAATGTATTATTATTGCTACAATCAATCGAGCGGGAGTTAGGGAAAACGGGAAACCATGTTTCAGCCTGTAAATACCGACTCTTCACACTCGTTTCTGGACACACCTCACTTGTACCTTGTTATCGGTTTTGTCCGCCACCGTAAGTTTTCGGCCAAGCTCGCTGGCCATCGAGTCGGGGCACGTTTCGAGGTAAGCTTAATGTTGATATGTTTATTTCTATTTACTGATTCAAAGCCCTATGGTCCTGAGCATGCTCGTTACTCTCGTACTTGAATTTTAAAATTGTAGTTGTGGAAGTTGGTTCTAGGGCTGTAGTGAAGAAGATAACTCCTTTTTATCATTTTTTTTCTATCTTGGTGCATCCCAAGTCCTTTTAAGAGAGGCGGTGGTGGTGGTGGTGGCCGGAAAAGGTGGTGATCGTGTGGCCGGAGAAGGCGGGGGCGGTCGCTGGTGGCCGAAGAACGTTGGTTGCAGGGGTTGAAAAGGACAAGCATGATTCTTGAGGTTTTATTTATGGATATGTATTTAAATAATAAATAGTAATAATAGCAATAAATACAAATAATAATAATAATATTTTTTATTTTGATTTCTATTGATTTTTTTTGCTTAAATAACAATATATAAAAAGACATAATTGCCCCTAATTTAACAGTAAAAAGTTAACACGGTTATCGATTTGGACCACATTAGCAATGATTGGGAAACCTCAAGGATCCAGATGCAAAAACTAAAGTTTTTGAATTAAAGTCGCAAAAACCATCAAACTTCAAGGATGTTTTTAGCACTTTACTCTATTTTATCTTTTAAACTTTCCCGCTAATATATGCGCATGTAATATATAATACTTATCTGATTATCAATAATTATTTATTTACTTATTTTTCATAATACCAAATAATAATACTATTAATAATAATAATAATAATAATAATAAATAAATAAACTAATAATATTCTATCTATAAGTTATTTAATACCCGATCAAATCCAAAATCGGTCGTAAGTCTTGCTATTATTTCGTCATAATTAATTAATATTATTGTTAACAATTAGGGACTCTCGTTGATAAATTTCGAGGAAATCAACCACGTTTATCTTAATTTTATCGTCATCCCAACTTTGTTAATCCACTTGTCAAGGTGAGTTTACATACCCCCCCCCTCTATCTTTTATATTTTGGGGTAGCATGTATACCTTATTAATTTTACTAATGTTTTATTTCCTCATCTATTCAAAACACAATTCAATTTATGTTTATGTGTGATTATTGCATGCTTTATGACTATGCTCTATGTGCTTAAGTGTTTATTTTATATTTGGTGGTTTGTATCACATTCTCATCTATTCTCATCTAGTATGATCATACATTTACCCAAGTACATTGATCTTGTATCAAGAGGAACGGGTCCACATCTACTTAGTTGTTTACATTTTCATAAGTTTTGTATTGCTCACAATTTACATATGAATTGTGATTTACCTACACACACACACAACTAAAACTTATGTATTCTCACCAACATTCGTGTTGACTAACTTTATTTTCATACATGCTATAGCTACAAGTAATTGATATTGTTCAAGATCGAAGAGATTAGTTTTTGCCTTAGAAGATTTATTATAAATTCAAAATATGTATCTGATTCAATTATTGTAATTGTGTACTTGTTTTGATGTTAATGAATTAAATAATTGTTGTCACTTTATTAGTGTCTTTTGAGCTATTGTCCAATCAATACATTTCACCCCGGCATGTTCCGCTGCCTTTGGTCGGGGTGTGACATGGTATCAGAGCTTAAGGCTATAAGATAGGTGGTTAGATATAACGACCTAGTAGCATGTTTAAGGTCCCTATACGTGATATGCTTTTACGTGTTTGCACCCTAAATTTATATGATTTATTGCGGTAGCTTAAATATTATTTAATGATTGGATATTACTCTTGTACACAAAGCACACACCATTCCGAGGCTACGCCTCACTTTCAAAATTATTTTCAAAACCTTAGTCATTATTTTAAAATTGGGAAATTCCTTAAGAATTCCCACCATTTATACTCCTCTCCCCTTGAGGATGATTCGTGTAACGGATACGTAGTAACTGTAAGGGGGATACACCTGTACACCGATCCCTTGACACGGAGGCTTGCGAGCCTAAGGAAGTGCAATGCGCACAAATCTCGATTAGCTGCGAGACCTGGTTGCCTTCCTGGAGGGTGAGGTGGTGTGAGTGCGAAACTTGTTAAGCAAAAGCGTATCACACCAAACGTTCACGAATCCACTATCCCCATTGTATCAATCATGGTCATGTGACGATCACACCCTTAATTTATAACCAAATTCACGGTGATACGTGGCCAAACTTGGTTTTCCGTATTGTTTGTTATTTGAATGGATGGATGAAGTATACAAATACAGGGTAGTTCTCGAATTACTTCAACCATCTACCTCAACACCAGCCACAACTCAATTTTAATAGATTTTGTGAAATTAATAGATGAATATTTCAACAACTTTTATTTGGTTTTCGATATTTTCATTTTGTTGGAAGGAACCATGGTAGTTCATGAAATCCTAACCAACAAAGGAAACCATGTATTTCAATTTTAAGTTATGTTAATATTTTATTATTTTGTTTATTTTTCCTCATAATGTTAACAACGATAAAACTTTGTTAAAACCTCAACCTCAAATTGTTAACAAAATTCAAAAGTAGCAATTTACACAAACGTGCATATATTTACAATATTTACCCGAGTTTCGTAAATTTTACACATTTATCCTTGCAGCATGTCTTCCCGCCTCATCTGTGACATTTGTCAATTTCGGGTTATTTTATACTTGTATTCTTAATGTAAACCTAACCCGTTTTGTATCCCGAACCTTTCGATATTATCAAATGATGAATTTTATGTTATATATTTGTTTTATAGTTGCCGGATCTAAAAAAAACACCCTTTTCGGTTCTTAAAATGCCCCGAAAACGCTCAAAACGAACTCCAGGGACTAAAACTATCAAAATGAAGACTTGAAAGACCCATTTGTAGTTTGGGCTTTCTTGGGTCTATAACCAACCCATTTTCATGAAACACCCTTTATGAAAGACCCATTCAACTTACCCTATACACACACACCCATCTTCTTCATTTGTGCTTGCTCATTTCCTCATTTCTCTCAAAAATTCTTGATTCTAAGGTTGTTCTTCATAGTTTGACTCCCAAGGTCAAACTAAGCTAATCTTTCATTTTAACTAACTTCTCGATGCTTAAAGCTTGATGTTACAACATATATATAATATACACTCCTTGTTTACCTTCGGTCTTTCATTTCACCAGTCTCGGCCGGTTGAAATGTCGGGCTAATAAGGCCCACAAGGAGGACTTTGTAGTCCTTGTTTATATATTTAACAAATCTAACCATATAACTTTTTATACTTGCTTAACTTCTGCATATTTTAGTTTATTGTTCATATTTCTCAAGTTCCATGGTATTGGGTATGTGGTGACTAGCCTCGGTTTCATCCCGAGTTGAGAACCGAACCAAACACCGAACTTTCGTTTAAAAGCTTTATTGTTAACTTTTTGAATGTAAAACTTGAGTATTATTATTTATAAGTTATTTTACAAGTTCCATGGTAATTGGGTATGTGGTAACCATCCTCGGTCTTATTCCGAGTCAAGGACCGAACCAAAAACCGAACTAAACCGAGTTCACTCGCTTAAGACACACAAGTGTGTTTTTAGCCACCAAACCTCATATTTTTCTTCATGATTATATTTTAGATCAATTTTAGTTAATTTCTAAACATACTTGGCATGTCGGTAACCAACTTGATCTTATAACAAGTTCGGATCGATAAAGTCGTATACTCGCTTAACGAACGTTAAGGTTCTTCACAATAGAACTACATACTTGGTTAAGTCTATTTTGATTTTATTGAGTTATCTCATAACATTTATTATTTTGGGAAGTTAACTTTGAGCTTGGTCAATTATCAAGTCTCGAACCGACAAACCCGAACACTCGTTTAAACCTCGTTTTGGTATTCTTATAACCAAAGGTTTTGCAATATTGCATTTTAACCCACATTATTACTTAACATAGGTTGAGTAAAAAAAAAGAAAAACAAACTAATGAATAGAATACCGAGACCCGGTTTCGAGTAAACTTATTTTACAAAACTCGTTTCTTTAATTTCTCAAATATTTACATTTTAAATCATAAACTTTATTTATTTACTTTATTTGTCATGTATTTTATTTTAAAACCCTTCCAAGACTACTTACCAACACAAGACCCGTTTAATATAGGTCTTGCTCGTTAAACCGATCTCTCCGATTATTCACGACACTTTCTTTCAAGTTAATTGTTAATGTGAGTACGTTTTCATCCCCTGTTTTCCATCTTTCGTTTTGGGGGTGACATTGCATACTTATTCAAATTTAAATGATTTATACTTGAGTCTTAAACCACAACACTTATTGTATATGTTTACTTAAATAAATGCTCGATTTGGTGTTATATGCTTTACATGATTATGTGCAAATTCTTGAATGCTAAGGCGGGTAGCCTCTTGAATGCTAAGGCGGGTAGCCTCGTCAAAGTATGATCATACGTTAATTCTGAGTATATATGGTATCCCCATATAGAAAGGTGTCATCAATGTATTCTTATTGACAATTTCATTATTGTCGTCAATGTATTCTTATTGACGGTTTTATTATCTCAATTGTTGCTATTATTTATTGTTTTCATATACTAGTTGTGGATTTCATACTATATACTTATTGTCCAAAACTATGAAAATTGCTCACCAACCTTTGTGTTGACAAACTCTATTTTACGCAATGTTACAGGTTTGATGTTAGCTTGATTGGATTACTTGAAGAAACTTATCATCTTGGCTTTAAGATATTAGAAAATGAAAGAACAAGTTATTTGTTTATCTATATATTTGGCATTTTGTATGAACAATTGTTGTGTTATTTATGATGATATGGATTTAAATGAGTTGTTTAAATATTGTAACTTTATGAGCAATCATGTCGTGCCTCGATGTTTCCTCCTTCATTGGTCGGGGTGTGACATCATCAACCGTACCCACCGCATCGACAACTCTGGCCGTAGCATGTCATCTCGCATTACTAAGGAAATTGTGGAAGCCCTCCCAATACTCATCTCCCAACTCCAAACCGCGAATGTCGTTAATGTTCCCGCAAACCCTAATGTTTGCTCTTTCAACCAATTCACCAACGCTAACCCGACCGATTACTTTGAGACTGAGGGTGTACAACCCTTCTTCAATGGTTCGAGAACAAGGAAAGCGTGTTCCTCCGTTGTGCATGCCTGGAAGACAAAAAGACCACTTATGCCTCAAGCGTTTTCAAATTGAGTGCCCTTACTTGGTGGAATAGCAAAAAGAAAGCCCATGGGGCTGAGGTTGCCATGGCCTTGCCATGGGATGACCTTAAGAAACTCATGCTCAAGGAATTTTGCCCAAAATATGAGCTCCAAAAGTTGGAAGAAGAGTTTTGGAATTTAAAACAAGAAGGTGATGACAATGTGTCTTATAACGACCGTTTCTATGAACTTAGCCTCCTCATTCTACATATGGTCACACCGCTCGAGCGTGCCATCGATAAGTACATCTCGGGTTTGCCGATGCAAATCCAATATTCTGTCTTTAGTCGTGATCCGAAGGATCGTCATGATGCCATTACCCTAGCCAGTACCCTCACTGAAAATCACGTTAAGGCCGGGACCTTGACGCGGAAGAGTTCCAAAAAGCCCAAGGATAAGCCTGTATCCGAGCCCGCCAAAAAGCCTAAGACCAAATCCTTTAAGCCCGATTCCTCTAAACACAACAACAACATCAACTCACCTCATTACCGCAACAACAAAAGAAAGTCAAATTCCCAAAACTATGTCTTTGTCCAATCGCAAGCCCAACAAGCCCGGCTCACCAAGAAGCCTTACACAGGACCTCACCCTATAAG
Organism: Bidens hawaiensis; assembly: GCF_021521415.1. Taxonomy (NCBI): domain Eukaryota; kingdom Viridiplantae; phylum Streptophyta; class Magnoliopsida; order Asterales; family Asteraceae; genus Bidens; species Bidens hawaiensis. The sequence continues at coordinate 147,716 of NW_027505468.1, read as the reverse complement.
TGATACGTGTAAATTCCACCATTCTCCTAACCTCAAGTGTCGTCAATGCACCCATTGTGGTCGTTTTGGTCACCTCTTTACCACATGTCATGAACTCAACCAACCCATGATTCAACCATTTACCTCACCTCTTACCCACCCCAAGCTTTACCTTATGCTCAACTGTTTACTCAAGCACCTTCAACTATTAGAGCTTGTTACAACTATGGAGATCCTAGCCATTATCGCAATGCATGCCCAAGACTTGCACACATGAACGAAATTCAATCCTACCCACCCAAGCCACTCAATATCAAGCCCATCAAGCCTAAGTCTATCCAACCCATCCTACCCAAGCCCAAGTGAGTCAACCTCAACCAATCCAAGCCCAACCCATTCAAGCAATTCAAGCCCAACCTATTTCCAATAGCCAAGCCAACCAAAACCCACCCAACCAACCTCAAGTTCACCAAGTTGCTCAAGGTACTCCAGGACAATTATGTTATATCAACGGTTGCCAAGTCTAAGCCTCACCTTTCAGGAATACATGCTACAAAAGATACATTCATTTTTTTTTTCTCTAGTTCCTGTTGATACACGTTTTGTACGTCTCAGTCTTTATCAGGGCATTAATTTAATTAATCTAAAGTTTAGGGGTCTTAATGTAAATATGTCTAAATGGGCCATTCGCTCTAATGTAATGTTACATTCGTTACCCCGTAACGAATGTAACACATTCATCTAATCTGTAAGCTCATTCGTTAACCCAGATTAACGAACGAGATAACGAATGAGGGCTACTCGTTATATGTTAAATGTATTAACGAATAAAGAGTTCATTCGTGTGGTTTAATGTAACGAATGACACATTCGTTAACTGGTATGTTAACGAATGTGGTCATCCCTTATATATATGCTGTAACTTTTTCATTAATGTAAGTCTTTTTTAAGTAATTCTCTCTCGTCACTCTGCCAATTCATTCTCTCACATCATTCGTATCAACCATAACGTATATCGACTTTAATCGTATACCTAAACATCATGTATTGTTGTAATCATAAGATCTAGATCCTATTAGTCTTAACCCCAAGCTCTTTCAAGTGGTATCAGAGCTTTGGATCTGATCTACGATACATAATCGAGTTTTAATCGTAATCAATTGAACAATTTCAAACATGAATTGATTGATTTTGTGATTTAAATTGAAGTTCAAAATCAGAGTCTGGTTATTTGTTAAATTGAACTTGATTGAAGAATGTTTGTGAATTCGGACATGGCTAGATAGGTTCGGATTTGGTGTTGGATGGTTTTGGTATAAGTTTTTAAGTATTTTCAGTAAGATTCGGACGAGTTTGAACTTGAAATTGGAAGTTTGAATCGTTGAAGACTGATTCGTTACGATGAAGACTTATTCGTTAGAATGAAGACTGATTCGTTACACCCATTCGTCACGCTAAGATCAAACTTTATTCGTTAAACCTTCCTCGTTAGAGCCTGATTCGTTAATCCATATTCGTTAACTTTCATTCATTAACGAATATCTTAGACATTCGCTAAAGTAATCAACTTTTAACGAATATCCCATTCGTTAAAGTATCTCAGTTTTAACGAATATTCCATTCGTTAAAACCTATTCGTTCATTCGTTAATCTGTTAACGAATGTGAAGAGATTCATTAAAACCCATTCGTTACTTGTTCATTTTCTACTAAATCATTCGTTACTTGTTCATTCGTTACTTGCATATTTGCCTAATTGGTTGTTATCTTTGTGATCAGCAGGTAATTACGATCATCATTATATGTGTTTCATGAAGATTCATCGGTGGTTTAAGTGTTAACCTGATTCATTAAATACGTGAAATTTAATTGAATTCTTAAAATCGATAATATTCATATATGAGATTAACTTTGAATCGTTAATTGATGAATTATTACATGCATTTGGTTTTTGAACACAAACTAAATGGTTAATTGTATAGATTGTTTGGAATTTCAACAGATTCTAACATAAACATGACGATTTTGACTAATAATAGTCAAAATTGTTTGTATTTTGACTCTCAGATTAGTCAAACAGACACTCTAAACTGATTCGTTAGTTTTATAATGAATGAAGCATGATTCGTTATCTTTATAACGAATGTAGCTTGATTCGTTAAGGCAGTTAACGAATGACTGTATGATTCGTTAAAGTAACGAATGGATTGTTTAAAGTCATAACGAATCATATTGGATTCGTTAAGAGTGATTCGTTAAATTTGATTCGTTACTTGTAACGAATAGGTTAACGATTAAGGATAATTCGTTAAAGATAACGAATGAATCTTTTCATTTATAACGAATGTCCTATTCGTTTACAGTTTTTAACGAATGTGATTGTCATTTGTTAAACAGTTTGATTATTTTGGAATATTTTACTATTGTATGTTTGTTCTTAACAGAAATGGCACTGTCTTGGAATAAGAGCCACAACATATGTGCGTTTTTAGAGCCGAACTTTGAAGATACTCCTATCTTTGGGGGTATGATTAGTTTTCTCATCCGCTCAAGAATCTACAAGGCCATTTCTACCCGTGCAGTTGTTTATCAGAAGATAATACAAGAGTTTTGAAATACTGCTACGTTCAATAAAGAAGATAATCATATAGAAGCGGTTATTCTGGACAAACGGGTGGTGATTGATATTGGCGTGATCAGAGACTCACTGGGATTTAATGACACGGTGGATGACAGATGTGAGTTCGATCGAGCATTGATCAGAGGGTTATTTGGTCGTGTAAAGTATAATGGTGATTTGGGCAGATCTATGTACAACAAAGCGAACTTGTGTGAACAATACTGGTATTTGCTTCACGTATTGATTCATTGTCTCAGTGGATGTAAGGGTGGATTTGACGAATGCTGAGTGATGCTTCAATCTGCGTTTGTTGCTCTTGTTCTTAATAAACCATTCAATTTCTCCGAATTGGTTTATTATCATTTGAAAGAAAACATCACCAGCAGACATAAGTTCTTAATGTATCCCAGATTTTTGCAAATGATGATAAATGATCTGGTGCCTGACTTGGAAAAAGATCAAGCAGACGTGATGAAGCTCGATCATATGAATGAAGAGACGATGCGACGTTTGAGATCATACAGAGGTCAGAGTTTGGCAGATCGACCAAGGTTTAAACGTTTGATTGGTCATCTAGCAAATATTGATTATGTCGCGCCACCTAATGATCATTGGGCTCATGACGATTCAGATTCAGAACGTGAAGGTGGTGATGGTGATAATGGTGGAGATGATGGTGGTGATGGTGGTCCAGGACCACAAACCGAGTTAACTTATGAACAGAAGCGTAAGCTAAAGAACCGATGACGGACAAAGAGGAGAAAATCAAGAAACAACGAGGTAGAAGGGGTTCGGGTATTGAGATACCGAGTCAGCCGTTTGTGCCTTCTACTGCTACTTCTACTCCTATTATTTCTTCTATCGCTTCTCCAGTTCAAGTTCCACAGATTCCATGATCTCCTACTCCTATTACAATGGCAGATTTTCCTCGTTCTCCAACTCCTGTGCAGATGCCTACGTCTCCAATGCCTCCAACTTTGACTTTGGCTACTACTGTGAGGCCTGATCCTCATTTTGGAGACATATTACATATTGTATTGGCTCAGATGCCTACACCACAGCCAACGACATCTGTTACTCCTGTTACTTTTACACCGTTGCCGAGGCCTGAGCACTCTTTTATGATATTCAGTCGTCCTCAGGGTCCTATGCAACCAATGCATCCTAATTTCTATCACATGGCTCCTCATGCTCAATGGTTTCACATGATGAATCTGTTGGGTTTTATACAAGATTATCAAAGTTCAAGTTAACCATATTTAACTAGAAAACGCAACGGAAGCTTAGATTTTAAAACTTGTTATGAACATACCATTATGTTAAAACTAAAACCCAAAGAACAAGGATCAATATTACAAGAACAATATGCTTACAAAATATAAATGGTACCTTCTTATACCTTATAAGAAGATGTAGATGGATGAAGAAGATGATGTCTTCAAATGGCAAGGTTGCAAAGAGAAACCCTCAAGCTTTGTATACCCCAAGCTTTGAGCAACAACACCAACTAGTTGCTAGGATTTTGAACACTTGAACTAGCTCACAAAACTCCCAAATGATGCCCAAGTGAGCCGTGGGTTTTGGAGAGAAAGAGAGAGAGTTTTTTTGCTTGTTACAACACTTGAAAAATATCAAAGAACAAGACAATTTGCATGTATGGGGAATGGAGGATTAAAAGGAACCCAAGACAAGTTACATAGAGCATCTTGTTATTGATTGGGTAAAACCACCACCCCCACATGGGTGGCCGGTTTTGTTTGTTTTTTTTTTTTTTTTTTGTTTTGTGTTTTAACATTTAAAACTTCTCCATTCATTTTATAAAACTCATTTTCATAAAATGTGCATACATCTATTTAATTATTTAACCAATTAAATAATTAGTTTATATAAACAAATTATCCAAATAATTTATTTGAATCCTCAAGTGTGTTTGTTTAGAAAACCAATTTTCTAAACACGTAGTGTTCGGTATTCATTTAAATGATCAAATCGTTAAAAGAATACATTTGGTGTTGTCTAGCTTGTTATTGGGTATGACCCGACTTGGATCAAACACAGTTAGCCACATTAGTTTAAGTATGTGTCTCGGGCATACGTAATTCCAACAATCTCCCACTTGCACGAGATACATAGAAAATTAATGCAAGTGGTGAATACCGCCTAACAACAGTTCACCACCCCTAATGTGTTTGACGAAGTGCCATTCAATAACATCATCCCTTCAAGTCCCTTACTTGATATGATTTAGGTGAATTTATCATTATATCCCTTTGTTACTAGATGTCATGTTGGATCTAAGAGACATAGGCGATCATTCTCTTTACAATTCAACTTTATCAGGCCTTAGACATCTAAACTCTCAACACATAAGAGGAACAAATTCCATCTTGACTGTATACGCCTCTCACTATCACTTTCATACTCCACCTGAGCTCATCCTTATGTACCATCTTTTACGAATAGCGAAGGGGAGAGTCAAAGTGTAATACTCGGTGAAAATCAAGACCCAGTATACATCTCAGGTCTAAGGATAATATGAAATTCTCCTTTACTCAAAATTACTAATGATCAGGTCAATCGACTCCATGTAGTAATATTGAGAGCGGGTCAGTCCAATATTTGTATCCCACAAATATCTATGAACTTTGGCAGCAAACCTATGCTCCATATTCATTCCTTATGAATATCCACCAATCCTAGTTCATAATAGTCTTGCTTCATATTTGTTCCCACAAATGTGATCGACTACGGACTTTTAGAATAAGATAACTTATTCATGGATTAAACATGCAAAATTAGAATTTAACTCAAGATTCCATAATCATATAAAAGAGTTAAATTACAAAAGTCTTTTAAACGTAAATACAAAATAGATCAAATCCAATTACTAGAATATCGAAGTCCTAAGCCACTCGCATGACGCTCATGTTTCGGTCTTTCTAGGAGCTTCGTGAATGGATCCGCAAGATTTTGATCAGTTCCAACTTTGCGAATACATATCTTTCCCTTTTCAACTTCATCCCTTATGTAGTTGAATCTCCGCTCTATGTGTCTAGTCTTTTGGTGCGAACGAGGTTCCTTGATTTGTGCAATCGCACCCTCGTTGTCACAAAAGATTTCTAGAGGGTCTTGAATGGAAGAGACCACCCCTAGATCAGTAATGAATTTCTTCAACCATGCAGCTTCCTGAGCTGCCAATGAAGCGGCGATGTATTCTGATTCTGTAGTGGACAATGCTACCACTTCCTGTTTTGAGCTCTTCCAAGAGACAGCTCCTCCATTAAGTGTGAACACATACCCAGACTGTGATCGAGAATCATCTCGATCAGTTTGGAAGCTCGCATCCGTGTAACCTTTTATAGCGAGTTCCTCCTCACCAGATCCATATATCAGAAACATATCCTTAGTTCTCCTAAGGTATTTCAATATGCTCTTAACAGCCATCCAATGACTGTTTCCTGGATTCTGTTGGTATCTGCTTGTCATGCTCAAAGCGCATGACACATCCGGTCTAGTACATATCATCGCATACATGATGGATCCTATAGCAGAAGCATATGGGATTTGTTTCATCGTCTCTTGCTCACCCTTTGAGCTTGGACATTGAGCTGAACTCAATATGGTCCCTCTTTGAATAGGTACAAAACCTTTCTTGGAGTTTTCCATCTTGAACCTTTTCAAGATCTTATCAATGTATGTACTTTGGTTCAAACCTATCAAGCGCCTTGACCTATCCCTATAGATCTTTATTCCCAAAATATAGGCAGCTTCACCAAGATCCTTGATGGAAAATCTACTTCCAAGCCAAGCCTTAACGCTTTCCATGGTTGGAATGTCATTTCCAAATAGTAGAATGTCATCGACATACAATACTAAGAAGGTAATTATACTCCCACTAGCTTTCTTATACACACAAGCCTCATCAGCGTTCTTGATGAATCCAAAACTTTTGATTTCTTCATCAAAACGATGATTCCAAGTTCTAGATGCTTGTTTCAATCCATAGATTGATTTCTTTAACTTGCATACTTTATTAGGATGTTTTGGATCGACAAAACCTTCAGGCTGAACCATATAGACATCTTCCTCAAGATATCCATTTAGGAAAGCGGTCTTGACATCCATTTGCCAAATTTCATAATCATAATGTGCAGCTATGGCAAATAATATCCTAATAGACTTAAGCATTGCCACAGGCGAAAAAGTTTCATCATAATCAACCCCTTGAGTTTGAGTGAAACCCTTAGCTACAAGTCTTGCTTTATAAGTATCCAAGTTTCCATGCATATCAGTTTTCCTTTTGAAAACCCACTTGCTTCCAACAGCTTTGGAGTTGAGTGGTGGTTCAACCAATTCCCAAACTTGGTTGTCATACATGGATTGCATCTCAACGTTCATGGCTTCAAGCCATTTGTCACAATCATTCTTGGACATTGCATCACGGTATGTGGTCGGTTCATCCGAATCTACCACGTAGCAACCTTCTACAAAAAATCCATATTTTTCAGGTGGATTGCTAATTCTACCAGATCTGCGAACGTTTTGTGTGTTTTGATCAACCACTTGATCACTTTCAACAACCTCTTGTTGAGTGCTAGTATCAACCAATTGTGTATCATCTTGTGATTCTTGATCCTCATCAAATTTCACTGTTCTACTATTAGTTCCTTCCTCAAGGAACTTAGTTTCCAAGAACTTACCCTTTCGAGCAATAATAACATTTTGCTCACTAGGATCGTAAAAGTAATATCCTAAATCATCTTTAGGATAACCTATAAAGATACACTTAGTGGATCGGACTTCTAATTTGTTTGGGGTGTATTGCTTTACATAAGCTTCACAACCCCAAACTCTTAAGAATGATAGCGATGGAGCCTTTCCATGCCATACTTCAAAAGGTGTCTTCTCCACTTTCTTGGTTGGAGCCATATTCAATATGCGAACAGCGGAAAGTAAAGCATAGCCCCAAAATGATAGAGGTAAAGTGCTTCTAGCCATCATCGATCGAACCATATCTAATAGGGTACGATTTCTCCTTTCAGACACACCATTATGTTGTGGTGTTCCAGGTGGAGTAAGTTGTGAAATAATTCCACAACTCTTAAGATGATCTTGAAAAACACCACTTAGGTATTCACCTCCTCTATCACTACGAAGTACTTTGATTGTGGTCTTGAGTTGTCTTTCTACTTCAGTTTTGAAGTCTTTGAACATTTCAAAAGCTTCATCTTTGTGTTTCATTAAGTACACATAACCATATCGACTATAATCGTCAATAAAGGTAATGAAGTATCTTTCACCATTCCTAGTCATTGGTCTAAAAGGACCACATACATCCGAATGTATGATACCCAATAATTCTTTTGACCTTTCAAAAGTTTTATTAAAGGGTTGCTTTGTCATTTTGCCTTGTAAACAAGATTCACATACATCAAATGAATCATACTCATTTGTTTCTAGAATACCACTCTTGCGAAGAGTTTGCATGCGATTCTTACTTATATGTCCAAGGCGACAATGCCAAAGATAGGAATCACCCAAGTCCTTCTTGAGTTTCTTGGTGTTGACATTGTACATTGAACTACTATGTGACATACCACTTTGATCTATTTCATATATACCATTCATGGGTATAGCTTTAAAATAAAACATGCCATTCATCAAAACATGAATATCACAATTTATAAATTTAAGATCAAAGCCACATTGTTTTAAAAGGGACACGGAAATAATGTTTCTCCTTAACTTAGGAGCATACAAAACATTCTTCAAAATTACTTCCAAACCACTTGGAAGCTTTAACAAGTAGTCTCCTTGGGCTTGGACTTCAACTCTTGCTCCATTGCCCATAAAGAGACTAATGTCCCCTTTGTTGAGTTGTTTACTTCTTTTGAACCCCTGCAACAAATTGCAAATGTGAGTTCCACATCCGGTATCAAGTACCCATGTATTTGAAGAAATAACATTTAGTTCAATATGTATAGTAAAGATAATACCTGAGGTATGCCCCGCATCCCTCTTATCTTTTAACGCATTGAGATAGGTCGGACAATTCCTTTTCCAATGACCTATCTCTCCACACTCAAAGCATGGATCTTGCGCCGCAACCTTTTGCTTCTTTTCCTTCGGTTTGGTGGGCGTGATGGCTTTCCTCTTTCCCTTTCCTTGGACGTGGCCCTTGCCCTTAGCAACACTTGCTTTGGGGTTGGAGTTATGTCCCCTTTTTCCTTCATTGATTGTTAGAACGGGTAAAACCCTTTTACCCATTCCCGCTTCGGCCGTTCTTAGCATTGCGTGAAGCTCACCAATGCTTTTGTCCCATCCATTCATGTTATAATTCATGACAAAGGTTTCAAACCTTTTGGTCAAAGAGTTGAGGATCAAATCCGTAGCCAACTCATTAGATACGGGACAATTCAACCTACGAAGCTTTTCAATGTAGCTTTTCATTTTTAGGACATAAGATGAGACGCTTTGGGTTTCCTCCATACGACATGCATGAAACGCTCGAACCGTTTCGAAACGTTCCGCTCTAGCTTGTTGAAGGAACATTTCCTTCAATTGAGTTATCATGTCGTATGCCCCATGATGCTCGAAATCCTTTTGGATTTCGGGAATCATAGTCCCCAACATGAGGCAAGAGGCTTGCACCGAATCTTTGGTGTACTTGACCCAATCGTTATACGCCTCCTCATCTTCCACGTTAGGCTCATCGGGAATGGGATCGTCTAAGACATATGATATCTCTTCTTGTTTGAGAACTATTCTCAAGTTGCGATACCAATCCATAAAGTTATTATGGTTTAGACGATCCTTTTCAAGGATGGTTCTTAAGGATAGGTTACGGGTGTTATGGGTAGAGGTGTTTGCATTGTTAGCGGCCATCTACAAAATTTAACAAAGTTTTATTTTAGTATTATAAACAATTTAATTATTAATACCCTTTTATTCCAAATTTTAAAATAATAATTAAATTCTAGAATCCAACGATAAATCAAATTTCGGTTAGGTGACCTTTATCCCGTTATTTGATTTAACAAGGTAGTCAATCTTGACAATTGCAACCCTTTGCAACTTCTAGAGGTATGGGACCATTCGAAATCCTTATTTCGTGTTGGCATGTTTATCCCATCAACACCATTGGATCCCCATGCTTAGGTGACCTTTATCACATGGTTTCCAATTCAAGTCGTCCTACTTGTATAAACATGTAAGATTAACATACAAGTGGTTAGGTGACCTTTATCCCACAAATATGTTAATATTACCCTAAGTATATTAGTTTGCTCAAAATGGTTAGGTGACCTTTATCCCATTTAAAGTTCCCTAATACGTTAAGTGTCATACAAAAGGATGGTGTAAGACTTGTTTCCTTGGTAATTATGAAAAAGGGATTTTAAGTTTTCCAATATTCTAGTTTGAAAAACATTATGACATATCCTAACATGCATTTAGTAATATGGCGATTTTGAAAACCAATTTTCAAGGTTCAAGTTATAATAAAACCAATTTTATTATATGTGAGTAATCGCTTAGTTTTAATAAACCCATTTAATTAAACTAATTGACGCGATATTACCAAATATATATTAGAACCCGTTTTATGCTTGTTGTCGTTCCTATGTGACGGTTTGGATATCCTAATATCTATCAACCACACATTACAATAAGTAAAACAAACAACCAAGCAAACACATGCAAAATATAGTCATAACCGAGAACCGCTAAGTTTGACCATACTTGTTAGCCGAAACAAGTATAGGTCATAAGTCACACCTAAGGGACAAAACATGACACAAGGATGGAATGTTGACTCCCACTTGACCTTGCATCCAAATGCTTCAAGTATCCTTTCCAAGTTGTTGTGTTCTTGTTGGGCTTGTTAATGGGCTCCAAACTTCCAAAAGTCTTCTTGGGCCCAAGAGTGAAATTTATGGGCCTAATGGGCTTGAATCCCATGATGGGCCGGTGAGGCCCAACAAGCCCAAAATTTCGGTCCAAGGCCCAAATCCACCAATTCTTGCATCTTCAATTTTTACAAAATGTATCCTAATACATATTTTTCTAAAAAAAAGAAAATGCAACTAATCTATTTATTACAAACCAACTTATGAATAAATAAATTACACAAGCCTAAGATTATGAATTATTACAACCATATTGAATAATAAACATAATCAACATACACAAACAACAATCAACACATCCAAGGTCTAGGTTTCGGTTATGACACATCCAAACATACCAAATGTTCTAAGCATGCAACCTAAGCAACCAATGCCCAAAATCACCAAATAAAATCGGCCCCCCCCCCCCCCAAGAGGCTACGGCCCAAATTATTATTATTATTTTTTTTTATTTTCAACATCCAAATGTTATTAATGGTTTCCTAAGATCTTTCATGCATGTCAAGATCTTACAAATCCATGAGGGGTAAAATCCACCCAAATTTCGGACCCCTTTTTCACCCATGAAAAACCCGAAATCTATGAACATGTAAGAAGCATAAGTCCTTGTAACCGGCTCTTGATGCCATTGTTGGGTTTTATACAAGATTATCAAAGTTCAAGTTAACCATATTTAACTAGAAAACGCAACGGAAGCTTAGATTTTAAAACTTGTTATGAACATACCATTATGTTAAAACTAAAACCCAAAGAACAAGGATCAATATTACAAGAACAATATGCTTACAAAATATAAATGGTACCTTCTTATACCTTATAAGAAGATGTAGATGGATGAAGAAGATGATGTCTTCAAATGGCAAGGTTGCAAAGAGAAACCCTCAAGCTTTGTATACCCCAAGCTTTGAGCAACAACACCAACTAGTTGCTAGGATTTTGAACACTTGAACTAGCTCACAAAACTCCCAAATGATGCCCAAGTGAGCCGTGGGTTTTGGAGAGAAAGAGAGAGAGTTTTTTTGCTTGTTACAACACTTGAAAAATATCAAAGAACAAGACAATTTGCATGTATGGGGAATGGAGGATTAAAAGGAACCCAAGACAAGTTACATAGAGCATCTTGTTATTGATTGGGTAAAACCACCACCCCCACATGGGTGGCCGGTTTTGTTTGTTTTTTTTTTTTTTTTTTTGTTTTGTGTTTTAACATTTAAAACTTCTCCATTCATTTTATAAAACTCATTTTCATAAAATGTGCATACATCTATTTAATTATTTAACCAATTAAATAATTAGTTTATATAAACAAATTATCCAAATAATTTATTTGAATCCTCAAGTGTGTTTGTTTAGAAAACCAATTTTCTAAACACGTAGTGTTCGGTATTCATTTAAATGATCAAATCGTTAAAAGAATACATTTGGTGTTGTCTAGCTTGTTATTGGGTATGACCCGACTTGGATCAAACACAGTTAGCCACATTAGTTTAAGTATGTGTCTCGGGCATACGTAATTCCAACAGAATCTGCTGCATTTACAACACACTCAAATGCAAGCAGATCGAGCTGCAAATGAGCTTGCACAACGAAATTTGCTGAGGCATCTTCTATCGGCTCAGCGTGATAATAAGGAACTTCGAGCCCTAGTTGCTGCTCAGGGGGAGAGGTTAGATAGACAGGGGAGATATTCTTCAACTAACATGCAAAGAAGATGAATTAAAGATGTTGAAGAATAATGAAGATGATCAGGATGGTGCAGGGGGTGGGGTAGATCAGCAACCGGGCGGAAGTTCCACACCGTCGGCGGGTAATTAGACTGATGCGAGTGTTGGTGGTGGGTCAGAAGCTAGTAATCTACAGATTGTTCCATATAAAGATTACATGAGAGCCAAGCCAATAGACGTTATTCCGGCTAACATGCTTCTGTTTGTAGGAATGGATGGGATTGTATACAGTATGGTGAATGCTAATGAGATCGAAGAAGGTGAATTTGTTGATCATTCGTTAATGAAAGAAAAAATTTCCTTGCTTCTGGATCTAAATGATGATGAGATGAGGAATTGGGTAAGAATGTGGATGTGGAGATGGAAGATAGTACTGATACAGGTATTCCTCATGAATGTACCTGATTTTGAAGAAGTGGAAGATGTTACTGCTGAAGAATATCCAGAGTTTTACACAGATAATAACAATGACTCGGGTATTCCGTTCTTTACAACTGAGCATTTCAATGCAGCAGAGCATCGATTATAAGAAGAAAAAGATAAGTTAAAAGCTACAGAATCAAGCCATGTGTCTACTACAGAGAAGAAGAGGAAACGGGCTTTTGATGGTATGTTTGAGCATAACGTTGAGAAGATGAATAAGATGATCGAGACTTTCAGATATCATGTCCGAGAAGATGTGAAAGTTGAGAAAGCTCGGGAATCTGCAAACCAGATGAAGAAGTACAAGCCTGCTAAAGACGTTAAAGGTGATATGGTGGCCTGGCAGTACGATTCAGATCTTAAGGTATATATCGTGAAGTGGGAGCATGGTATTTATTATTTCAGATGCCCACACGATATTTTATCTATGCCTCGATGGGATGTACGAACCTTAGCTAATCGTCCGTTTGTTAACCGTGGAGACGATAAATGGGCTAGCTGGTTCTACAGGCAGTTATTGCATGAAACCTGCTTTGGTTTCAAATTCTTCCAGCCTCAGGTGCCGACACACAAATATATTGATGAAATAGATGCACGCACGGGATGGAGGAAGTTAATCTTAATAGTGAAGCCGCCGAAGACGATGAAGAGGGTTCCGATGAAGATATTCCCTCAGAGTCTATTCACCTCATTTAATTATTGGTATTATGATAATCGTACAGGTGAAGCGGTTATTGTTTATGGACAGGGTTCACGCACGAAGACCTTACGTGTATTTGATCCGATGTGGCTGGTCAATCTATCTAAGTCTGACAACGAAGCGTTATTCACAAATCAGATCAGATTCGCTAATGTAAAGGATTATGATCTTGCAATGCAGTTTCAGAGGGTTGATCGTGTCTGCTACGCATACAAGATTCATAGCTGCGTTAATTGGAAGACAAAGATATTTCAACGCTAAAGTATGATAAAGAGCTCGAGACGAGGGGAAGTTTGTTGATACACGTTTTGTACATCTCAGTCTTTATCAGGGCATTAATGTAATTAATCTAAAGTTTAGGGGTCTTAATGTAAATATGGCTAAATGGGCCATTCGCTCTAATGTAATGTTACATTCGTTACCCCGTAACGAATGTAACACATTCGTCTAATCTGTAAGCTCATTCGTTAACCCAGATTAACGAATGAGATAACGAATGAGGGCTACTCGTTATATGTTAAATGTATTAACGAATGAAGAGTTCATTCGTGTGGTTTAATGTAACGAATGACACATTCACTAACTGGTATGTTAACGAATGTGGTCATCCCCTATATATATGCTGTAACTTTTTCATTAATGTAAGTCTTTTTTAAGTAATTCTCTCTCGTCACTCTGCCAATTCATTCTCTCACATCATTCGTATCAACCATAACGTATATCGACTCTAATCGTATACCTAAACATCATGTATCGTTGTAATCATAAGATCTAGATCCTGTTAGTCTTAACCCCAAGCTCTTTCAGTTCCTTTCATTTAAATCCATTGTAATAACTTCACTAAATTTCAAATTTTGTTATGAATAGAAATCATGGTTATTTATGTTTGAATTCAATCTATTTCTTTTATGTCATTTATTGCACAATTTATTGTTACGCAAGTTATTATCACATTTCAAGCGGTCTATGACCTGTTATTTACTGGACTATGTATATCGTGATGTACATGGTTATCTAATAGTACCGTATTTGTATCATAAACTACCTATGACTGATTTCCTACAAACGTTTTGTTTTAGAAATTGGGACTATGGACATGTGTTGTACATAGTTATATATTAGGAGTCACATGTACAAATTTTATTTCGATATTTTAATACATGGCTACCCAATTTCCCTCAAAAGTCACCTCATTCCCATGGTACTCTTTTCTCATATGATTTTATAATCTTGATTTTAAGCGTCATCTATTATTATATTTCTTTAATCATGTGATTCGTTTGTTGTGTGAATTTTATTCTCATCGCAAGTGTCCTATACATCAAATGTGTAATGGTTTATCTAATTTCAAAATTTCCTCCATCTAATTTATTTCATTTTGTAATTATTACTTTCAATGGTTAACTTCAACAATTTCATTATATTTTTCAAAGTTTATTTACTAGTTATTCATGGCGAACAAATTTCACGTACTTATTTAGTTTCATTGTACTTGAGCAATTAATCCTAGGGGTGTTCTTCGGGTTATTTATTCGGGTTTCGGGTTGTTTGGGTCGGGTTGTTCGGGTTTGAGCTCAAAACAAATTGACCCAAGAACCGACCCAAATAAGTTCGGTTTGTTCGGGTTTCGGGTTATACGGTTCGGGTAAATTCGGGTTGGGTTTCGAGTTTAACAAATTAAAAAAAAATCCACCTTTAACAATATCATAAATTAAAAAAACCATATTCCAAGCCGTTATAAAACCATAATATACAGTCATATTCAACAATAGCATATATTATTTAGCAAAACATGAAATTTATCATACAAGAATGCATTAAATGAGATGAAGGAGTGTTGTAGCCTGTGGATTAATACCTGTATAGATTGAAGAAACATGCTCAATAAATATTGGTTTAAATATTATACTATTTAAGTTTTTGAATTGAAGATACATTCTCCGCATGCTTTATGGTTATTAATACATTGAGATGTGATAGATCCAATATAATTGGAGTATTGAGAACAACCGAACAAGAATACATAAGGTCACTGTGCTACTTCACCGCTAAACTACCCTATAAAATTAGGGATACATGCATCGATGTATTATACTTCGGGTTATTCGGGTCAACCCAAATCTGGCTATTTAAACCCAAATACCGACCCGAATATTTTATCTCGGGTTCGGGTTAGGAGTTTAATCGGTTCGGGTGAATTCGGTTTGGGTTATTTGGGTCTCGGTTCGCTTTGATTCGGGTTTGTTATTCGGGTACGGTTAAAAAGCACACCCCTAATTAATCCCAAAATATCGATTTAAAAAGTTTCCTTTTACTTTGTTTCCGAATCCGCACAACGGGACGAACTATGTGCATCATGCAACGATCTAAATAATTATGAGTGCACGCATAATTATCGAAGTCCTCGCATGGAGCTCATAGTGAAAATGGTTGTGTGTCATAACTCAGAACCTGGGGTGACTTGGGTAACGATACAAATATCGATGTGATGAGGGCATGGTGGACACGCCGTTGGTACATACTATATATAAGTGTCCTTATCACATTTCCACTCAAAGATTTGTGTTACTTTTACTTAAAATAATAATATTAATAAATAAAATAAAATAAATAAATAATGTATATGCAATTATGCAAATTTCTCTATTGACTCTTATTTTCATCCTTTATGTTATGTTTTTCCTTAATTTCAGGACGAAATTTCCAAAAAGTTGTGAATACTGTAACATTCGTTATTTTAAAACCCGAAAACCCGACCCGTATAAATTTTATTATTTATTTATTTTCTTACTCAAGTATTCTTTATCTAATAAAAACAGTGAATACTTTTTTATTTGGTTTTGTCTTCGTTTCCTTTAACGTTTACTCGATTACGTTCACTCGTCTATGTTTCGTATTATTTCGACCAACTAAACCAACTCTGGGGACATAATTACAAAACTTTTAAACTAATTATTTTATTTCTTTTTGTTTCTTCCCTCCACCGTCGGAACCCCCCCTGTTTAAATCCACGTTCAAGACCAAAAATCATGGAATTGATCACCTCAATTGTACGTTGATTGAAAGCGCATCCCAATCACACTCTAATATTGGTAAATGATCACGTATTGATAGAGAATTCCGTTAATTACGAGCTGCGGCTACCTCGACCTTGCTACCGTATTTGTATTTGTTAAAATGCAATTAAACCCTACCACACCATCATGCGTCATCACCACACTAACCCCTAACTCAATTTAAATGTTCGAAGCCGTTTACATCGTGTTCCAGATCAAGTTTGTGCCACAACCATAAGCCTTGGTTTTCCCCCAATTCGTTTTCTAATAAAGTAATTAATACACTGGTTAGGATCGGCTTTGAATGCTCGTTAAAACCCCTCTGTCAATTTTAATCGACAGATGGTGTAAGGTCTTTAATTGAAGGATTCTTGATTTAGGGTTTATGAATGTTTGGGAGTAATCTATGTTTCTGTATAAGTATAAATGTTTTCAATCTATAACCATGTTAGTCACCAGCCCAGTTGGCTGGTGCATTTGTGTTAAAGCTTGTGAGCCGGCCTGGGGCGCGGGTTCGAATCCCCTAGGCCCGGTTTTTAGTGTTTTATTTTTTTAAACCCCTTTTTCTTTTTATATTATGATTATTACAAACTAAGAACATTTAATAACTATAACTTTTACAAAACTAAACCTTCGAACCCAACCTGGGATCGATGCTTATCCTTAAATAAATTATCTACCTATATCTATATGTATATTTTTTATATATAAAGAAAAAGAAACAAAATACTTTTTACCGCTTTCGTTTAACAAACCGAACTATGCCCGTTATTCGAAATTAATTCTCGTTTAACCTTCTCATATTATATATATATATATATATATATATATATATATATATAATATAAATATGCGTATATATATACGTATCTATATATACGTATATAACATTTATATTAGATCTACAAATAAACATGAACATTATACAAGCGTTGCTGCGGGTTCGTACATTATCTCGTATTGGTTTTTAGATGGATATGCAACCGGCAAACATGGGTCGCCACCTTCTTCGTCCCAATCCAACAACTTATAACCGGATACCAAACTTGCAGCCACATCTCCTGCAAATCAAAGAAACCTCAAAAAACATAAACACATTTTATAAATAATAGTTGACAGTTTTAAACTTTTAATCTAAAAAAGGTTGGTTTACTTACCATCAAGAGACCCATCACATTTTTTCAAATATTTACTAATCTCAATTGCATTAGCAAGAGGCCCTTGAGTAGACTCCGATGTTTCCCAGCTTAAACGACAAACGGAAGTGATATGTTTTCATAACCTGGTTCAAACAACCGATTCGTCCCTTGTGAAACCGGAAACAATAGAAATGGATACAAAGCCGGTGCTCTTCGTGAAGATTTAAATAAAGATTATGTGACCGATTGCGAATTTGTTGTCATATTCGATGCAAATTTCCAACCAGATTAAGATTTTCTTTGGAGAAGTATCCTTATCTTCTTGAAAATCCAGAACTGGCTTTGGTACAGGCGTGATGGAAATTCGGTAAAGCTTGCTAATTCCTCTCCCTATCCAATCGAGATATACACTCACCTATCACGGTTAGTTTAGATTATTCTATAACTAACACATGTTTTGTTTAGTAAATGCTAACGAATGCATCATGACTCGGCTCCAAGAGATGTCACTTGCCTATCATTTTGCTATTGAGCAAGAAGTGGGCTCTTTAACTTGTCAGTTTTTCGGGTTCAATGGTAAGACAGAATTCAAAAGTCTGCTTACACATAAGGGTGTAAACGAGCCATCTGCCTTGTGAGATATTTGAGATTGGTTTGCTAAAAGCTCGAATCGATCCAGGCTTAAACGAGCCCGAGCCTAAAAACAAGCTTTTTTAAAAAGCAAGCCTGAGCTTCTGGTTCACGAGCCTAAACAAGCCTTTTATATATATATATATATATATATATATATATATATATAGTTAAGAAATGTATATAAATTAATTAATAAATAATAAATGAGCCAATCTTGAGTTCTCATAAGTTAAACGAGCAGAGCTCAAGCTTAAAGGAGCTCGGCTCAGATTGTTTACACCTAATCCCTTACACAGATTCTGAGAAATTTTTGTAAGACATTATGACATTAGGGACTGCGGGTGTATGGCGTATAAAAGCAATTGAAGATGCAGGTGGGTGGCTGGAAGGATAGAAGCACTGTAGAGGATATGTATCTTGCAGTTCGGGCTAGCCTCAAGGGGTGGAAATTTCTTTGTTGGAAACTTAGGGGTGAGTTGTCGTGTCAAATATTAATTATTCTCATCAAATTAATATTCTAAACTATAGGTCAAAAACGAACTCCCGAGTACGTTCAAAGCCTACCGATATCAACAGCATCGTTGGTCATGTGGGCCCACTAATTTGTTCAAAGAAATCATCTTGTGTGAGGTATAACCATATAACTAATGAATGAGCCTTTACTTTTTCCTAATAATAACATTTAAAAATGATTAAATCTGTCTACTCTATTATTGTTATGCAGAGTGTGTCCTTTAATAAGAAGTTTCATGTCCTGTACACATTCTCCTTTGTAAGGAAGATAATAGCACACCGGGTCACCTTCTTCTTTAATGTGTGGTCATCCCAATAACCATCATGGTCCCAGAAGTCAAACTTCCAAAACCAGTAGCCATATATATTCCGGCAACAGTCACCATTCTGAACTCGGCATGCACCATAAGGTCACTTGTCCCCTGGATCCTATTTGAAAACGTGATGCCGTTTCATTGATCCAAAGTAGCAATTATAGGTCTCCTGGGGACCAACCGAGTAAACGACTGAAAAGCTTGGAAATTCAAGTAAACCACAGGGCAGTATCAGCATGTCACCTACTAGTGCTACTAGAACAACTCGGTCACATCTTGGAGAAAGGTAATTAAGAGCATGTTTGGGATTGAGTTTGAGAAATGCTTATTGGCTTATAGGTGTTTTCAAAAAGCCAATAAGTTAAAAAACAGTTTTCCAAAAGCCCCAAATCCTGGCTTTTTGGAAAAAGCCAATAAGCCTTGATAACGTTTTAATAATAATAATAATTTGTAATAACAAACAGGCTTCTTCACTTTGAGGAGCTGATAATGGGATTGTGCCTGGCGTATATATGACATGATATTTGGGAAGGATAATATGTATATGCAATCATGTGTTTTCTTTGTTGTAGGAGTTGGATATGTAGGTATGTATATCCACTCCAAACTAATTAATGAATAAAGTGGTAGGCTATGAAAAATAAACTGAATAATTTAATTTGGTTATAATTCGGCAGTCTAAAAATTGGGGGAAAGCAGAAGCCCTAAAGTAAAAAGAGAGGTGTTGATTATTGGGCTAGCTAAAAGTAGCATAAGTTGGATTAATTAGAGTAGTAGTAAGTAAGGTATATGGATAGTGATCACTCTCTGAATACAATTAAAATGTGAATTAAAGTAGCATCAACAAACATTTGAAATCCTTACCGATTGATTGTTGCTGCAGGATTTGTGGTATTTTGGTATCTAAATGCTCATTATATTATACTATACCAAGCGTATCTATTCTTTCCCGCAATCATTCACCAAGGGTGGCTTTCTGATTTTGATTTTGACTGACAGAGAATACATTGATGCAAATAGGAGGAAGAAGGCATGGCTCTAGCGGTGCTTTGAGAAAGCATATTTTTTTGAATGCAATGACAAGTGATTCTCGTTAAAATCGAAACAATTACAATAAAGTGGCAGGCAAACGGGCAACAAGCTGCGCCGCAACTCCCTTCTGAATAGCAAAACCAATTCTACTAAAAACAAAGCATTGGGTCGTAGGAGACGAAAAAATACTATGTACGACACGCTGAACCCTGTTTAGAAAATTCATAGCCTCCGGGGCCAGAAACCCAAATGTATCAAAAGCAAAAGGGAGAAACACATGTTGATTTTCAAAACAGGCCTTCTCGTGTTTGACAACTTTGCCCCATTCGGCCTTCAACGCAGCCTGACCCACAACAAATCCGCGGTCCCTGAGCCCGACAAGAGGAGACACTCCTGTAAGGTCCACACAAGCGTGTTTCCCCCTGCCCACCCAAACACAAGAATATCAGTTGGTCGTAACGTGGACCTCCCTTCGAGCGGATCTGTAAGAAAGTTGACAGGGGCCTCCCTTTTAGCAGAGATCCCTGCCCGTTTATGAACATCACATAGCGCATCCCTAACCAAATCATGTGTGTATTTAAAACCTGGAAATTCTTTGCAGTGCACCGCATGGTCCCCAAAAGAATCCAAACAGACTTTTCGGCAAACTAGGCGAGGCTCATCAATCGGAAACATGGGGATAATTAGCCGGTATTTAAGGATAGCCCGGTACTCCAACCCCGACATGTGTTGACCTAATCCTTCAATAGGGATGACCGTAAGAAAATCCTGAGCCCGAGGAGCTCGAAGGCATTCAAACACTGCTTTTTGGCGAGGAGATAGATGAAACTTCGCTTCTAAACTCTGGACGATTCCACTAAATAAGGCACTCGCCAAAGCATGTTGGGCTTTAGGGGGGGCGGTATCCTTGTTAGAGAAACCGCTAAGATCAAAATCGGGAAGTGAAGTACGTAAATGATCCATCGCACACCCATAATCAGTGTCCAACCCATCAATACCACATCCCCGAAGAATGTGGTCCTACAAACTCCATGATTGTGCTCTCGAAGCCACAAAAGCACATGTAGATACATCCCTGGCCGAATATAAACCCAATCCCCCAAAACGGGTCGGAAGTGATGCCAACCTCCATTGGAAATCCCTAAAAAAGGCCCCAGACAAACCACGATGTCCTCAATCGCTTCTCGAAGGCCATTATCAAAAATAGAAACAACTTCCTCCACATACATAGGTTGGCACGTTCTAAGGCCAAACAACAGCTTTGCGACCCCCATACATGAGCGTAGCAAAAGAAGCTCGCATTGAGGGTCCCGAAGCCTTGGGAGACAACTCATCAATTCCACAGCACTAGATGCCCTTTTCACCGCCAAACTACTGATAAACCCTGCATCCCGACTCACAGCGCCTCCAAGGAGTTTCACGCCAAGCACTAGCCTTCCAATCCCGCAAGGGAACAACCCATCCTGCACCTTTTCCCCACTGCACGTTGGCCAAAATAATTATGTTTCCTTAACGTTTAATTCAAGACCCAACCGAGGCCCCTCGGACCTGATAATATCTAATGCATTTGCCACCTCTTTAGTGTCCCCGATAATCGTACCATCATCCAAATACCAAGCATCGAAAAGAAGCTTGCAACAATCTCTGATTCGGTGAACAAGAGGATGCAAAACTAAGGCAAAGAGTAGAGGTCCAAGAGGGTCCCCTTGCTGAACCCCAGTGGTGGACCTGATGTAAGCATCCCCCACATATAACCTAGCCGATTGCCCATATAAAAAATCCACCCATAAGGAAATAGAAGGACATCGACTACGTACTTCATGTAGAAGGGCCGTCCTATCGGCTAAGTTGAAGGCATTAGAGAAATCAACAGTAAGCATAGTCAACGACCCATCCGAGTGAAACTTATTTAAGAACTTGTTCGCGCTATGAAGTACGACCTCCGCCGCACTAGGGAATCCCACCCCAAATTGAAAGTCACAGAGGTATTTAGCAATCTCCTTCCCGGCACCCCTCATAGCCACTTTAGAGACCAATCTCCTCCAAATGGTCCCTACGGCAATAGGTCTAATCCCATTGTCTGGTTTAAGCAATGGCGTAAGGGGTGCAGACGCAACAAACTCTGCCAACACCCTAGGGTACCTTCCCCCCAAAAATAAATTAACAACCACTGAAATAGCCTTGAGAAAACTATCCGCAATAGGAGACCCCTCTCCACACAGCGCATCTAAAATGTGTTGGGCTCTTAATCCGTCTCGCCCACACGAAGTCCCTTTAGAGAAAGATTTAATGCAACCGAGCACACTATCAACGTCCACAACAAGGGGAGGGTCAGAAAGCAAGGAAACAAGCATACTCGGAGGGGGTAGGTTGGGATGCTTAGACACCAACACGTCTAAAGTATCCTTACCGAAAGGCGCAACACCTGAAGAGCATAAAACTTTAACCGCAGCAGTGAAATGCCCATCCGCAACATTTCGCAAACATTGTTTAACATTAGTGCACAACCCAGAGCTGCTAGACTCGGGGATAAACGTATTACCCCCCCGAAGCACCTCCTAAGGGCTGGTCAGAAAACGATAATATAAGGTCAAAGAAACCGTCATTGTCACCCTAGGCTGCCAGCGCCCGCTGAATACTATGGCATTGCAGAGACTTCCTATTACCAGACCTGCGCTCCTGCCGACTAGACGGTCCGAAAACTCGTAAGGTGCAACGTGGTAACAACAAAAGTCTCACCCACGCCTCAACAGACTCTGGCATAGCCGCCACCTTACTCAGAGCAGCCTCTAAGGCTTGGGAAAAAGGCCATACGACAACTATGAGGAATGCTTTTAACAGTTGTGATAGGGAGAGCAAAGACACGGTCGAGGAGGGTTACATCCACCCCCACCCTTCCTGCCGCGACAGCTTCCCTCCTGACATGCAGCTTAGCAATCCCCACTATAAACTCCTCCACATCTCCCCTGACCCACTTGAACCAAACTGTCCCGCCATCATGATGGAACCCCCGACAGAAGGCATGTAACTCCATACACACCCCGCACACCCATTGGCGCGAGACCTTTAAAGCCTCACCAACCGAAACAAACAACTCCAAATCTGTGGAGATCGCCTCCCGCAAGGTCTCTTTCTTGTCATCAGATGACAAATGGAGACGCTTAATATGCACGACCAATCGCACCCCCTTGGACCCTGTTGATTCATCTGGGCAACAGTGGAAACCTCTAAATGGACACGGCCAAACACCATCATCAAAAGCCCCTGTCATACCACCTCTACCCAACAAAACACCCCGAAAACCACTAACCTCTTCCCATCAAAACATCCTGAAGACTACTAACCCCAATCGGGCCTCAAAAACCGATAAATCAAAATCTGATTAGATGACCAAGAAGGTCAACGAACCATAAAAAAAGAAAACAACTTCAGTTCTATGACCAAGAAAGTTAAGGAACCAAATTGGGAAAGAACACCCAAGAATCACATAATTACTGATGCTAGATAGGATAATTGGTAAAGAAGAGAGAACAAGACATGAAGTGGAGAGTGAGAGTAACGGGTACGGGGAGGCAGGGCCGGTGGAAAGGCTGAGGTGGGTGAGGTTAGGGCAGCTGCCGGAGAGGAAGGATAGGAGGTGGTCGGAGATGGTGGTGGTGGGGGGGGGGGTGCTGATGAGGAAGGAGAGGTGAGTGTGGTCGGAGAGGAAGGAGGAAGGAAGGGTGGTGGTGGTGGAGGTGGTGGGAGCAGGAGCGGCGGAGGGTGAGGGAAGAGGCGGACGATGGGGGCGGCGGAGGGTGAGGGAGGAGGGAAGGAAGGGTGGTGGTGGTGGGCGTGGCGGCGGAGGGATAGGGAAGGAAGGGAGGAGGCCGGAGGAAGAGAGGAGGCGGAGGAGGGAGGAGGCCGGTGAAGGAGGGAGGAGGAAGGAGGAGGGATTTTACGCCACGTGGATACTTTAACCACCGCGTTAAAAAGTTAACGAGCCACTAAAAGCAAGCCTTGACTAAATGAAATTTTTTTATGTAATTTGTCCGTTAACACACATAAGTGCACTGTTTTCTTTCCTTTTGGGTTTTAATTTACAATTTATTGAAATCTGTAACAAGAATTTGTTGTCCTGAAAATTTTTATTAGTATGTAATCATTACAATACAACAAAATAAAATAAAATAAACAATAACATTGAGTGAACAAGATATTGGAGGTGGTCAAAAATTTAAATCATGAACGTTTAAACTCAACTTATTGTAAATTAACCAAAAGACATAAACTCAAGCATTATAGCCAAAATAATACGGAAATAACCTCTATCTTTCCAAGGATAACTAGGCAAAATATTGTTATCCTACCAATCTTTCACTAACCCTCACTAGCTACTAAAAGTTTACATTTGAATAATAAGTTTTACCAAGTGCATAACTTGAAGGAACAACATTTCTAGCAACTACGACTTTGTTGTAAGGAGACCTGAGCCTGAACGAGAATGGACCCCTAAAAGACGGGTTAATGCTGGCAAACCAAACCTCACCCCAAAGGTTTGTCATCGGAATAAAATTTTGCGTGGCAGAAGGTGCAACCTCCACTGACTTAAGTGCACCGTCTCCATCAGCGAATTCAATTCTGACTGCAAACCAGTTCGGGTTCGTTCCCGCGTCAATTTTGAAAGCAATATTAGTTGAACCATAGTGGCATGGAACCCTACACATATTTACAATCTTAGTAATACAATTCCCTTAAAATTTAAAGTACATTTAATTAATTAATTGAGAAAACATTAAAACTGTTTAAATCCAAACAAAATAAAAAACATAAAATATACTATACTGATGAGTAATGTATCTTCATCTAACCATGAAAACCATAAAAAGGAAAATAAGAACCCTTTAGCAGTAAAATTCAAATTACATATTAATAACATTAAAATTGTTTAAAATCCTAAACAAAAAGAATAATTTTCTAAACTAAGTGATATGGCTTTTCTTTAAACCATTAGAAGCATTACTGGAAAACTCATGAGAAAACAAACATTAAAAATGTTTAGATCTAAACAAAAAGATAAAATATTAATCTAAAATTGAGGGTTAAGTTTTTGATCAACAATTATTAATTTGCAACAACATTATCAAAAGACTGCACCTAAAAACCAAGTGGTTAGTAATAAATCCATGCAAACATTTAAACATTTCATGTATCAACCTTCGAAATTGAATATCAACTAGGCCAAGATTACGAAGATTGTCCGCTTGTCCTGGATTCGCCATAGCGCCGAAAGCATGACTGCTTAGATCAAAATGAAAGGGAACATTATTACATGCACCGGGGCATTCATCGGTTATTGTCATGGTAACCGGATATCCGGAGCAATAAGGCTCTCGGTTGCATTTGAGCTGATAAAAACAATCAATCACAATATATAGATACATAAATAATCATGCACGACTATATGTTATTAAATGGACACAATAAGTACAAGTATCTTTTGGTTAATAAAAATTCTTCACCTGATAACATTCCCCACATCCTCTGCCTTGCATAAAAATCCTTGAATTTCCAGCTGCAATCATGGCTGAGAATGGTGGTACTTACATCATTTTCCCATCCACAAGCTCCTCCTGTGCATGTGCATAATTTTGATCACAAAATACATAAATTAATTTAAATGCATTTATATATTTTTATAATATTATTGTTATTACTAAGATAAGAATATATATATATACCACTTCCAGCACCATTGGGATCTCCATACCATGTTCCTAAAGCAGGTGCAAAGCCATCTCCATTAACAAAGATTAAGAAACTAGATATTAAGCACAGAGAAATGAAAGTGGAAAAAATTGTTTGGTTGGTGAATGCCATTGTTGCTGTGAATTTTGAGTGGGATGCTTCTGGAATTTATATTGGTGAAGAGATTGGTGTAATTAATATTTGCATTCAAGATTAAGGAAAATTATAGCTAGTTTTTATTTGGATTTATTAATTTAGGGTGGGATATATTCTTCTAAAATGTATATATACCATGATTAGAAGGTGTAATTGAGATTTACAGTTAATTGTTAGCAAATTTATTGCTCGTGAACTATTCCTGGCAAATATTTGTGATTTTTAATATTATTATGACATAAAATGGTAAGTACGTTTTGAACGGGATACATAACCTACCAAAAGATATAAATACATATTTTATATATTTTATTAATCCTAATTTCAAACTTATTTTGCCGGATTGTAGGAATGACAATTGATCATTATTTTGATATTGGTAATGTATACATATCTAACATCCTTGTTATCAGTAAAGTTATAAAACTACATAGAAAAAAATATAAATATATATTTTATATATTTAACTAATCCTATTTATAAACTTATTTTTCCAGATTGTAGGAATGACAGCTGATCATTATTTTGATATCGGTAAAGTATTACCATCAATGCATATCTAACATCTTAGTATTGTTTTTCTATAAAGTTACAAAAATACATAGAATCTCTAATCCTAATCTATATCTATATTACTAGGTTTTGTCCCCCGTATTACGAATGGTTGTTTTACATTTTTTGTTTTTTAATATTTATGTTTTTTATTGTAAGAAAGTTACTAATATATTAAGGTTTGATGATTAAAGGGTTTCACAAATAAATGATATGTTATAACCTGTTTAAAAGCTATTTGAATTTGGCGACCCATAATCTGTTTATTTTTTTACAATAAAATTGTTTCTTAATTATAAATAATATCTTTTTTTTTTAAATCGGATATTGATTTTTAGTATATCCCTATTTTATTGGATTTTCATATCAAATATTAAGTAAGATTAATTTTTAATTTAATGAGATGTTATAACTCGTTTAAGAGCTATCTGGGTTTGGTGAGACCCATACCCATGAATTCGGGTCAAATGCATGAGAAGCCTCCATTTACAAAAAAAACAATCTGGTGGTTTGAGAGAATCTAGGGAGCAACCAGAGAGTTTTTAAAGATTTCGTTTATAGGGGTGGGTTATTGTACGATAATGGCTTATCGTACATTACGTACGCAACCCTCCCGAGCGTTGGATTGATAAATATGCGGTGGCAATTTCGTAAATAACCCAAACTAATTCATGATCAAATTCATCAATTACAAATCCATTCTGATTCAAATTCCGAACTCATCGCTTTATCTCATCCAATTTATAAACCCTAATCAGAGAAGTACGAATCTCTAAAGTCAAAAACCAAAATCAAATGAAACGTCGTTGAACATCAAGAATCTTCAAAATTGATAAAAAAATGAAGATTTAATCAATCAAATTGATATGTAGAAGGATTTAGATTCATCAATCGATTATGAAATTGCTGAATACTATTGTTAGGCTATATTTGTGGTTTTTGCTTGTAGGTTGGGCTTAGATAGGGTATATTATGTAAGCCGAGAACTTTAGTGGTTCCCGGTGGGCTTTGGGCTTTTATTGGGCTAGTGTGTTTGTTCCCTATATATATAGAATGCATTGTATAGGGTTTGGTGTTCGATTTTAGTGTGGTTATTAGCCGTCTAAAGGTTATCATAGACGAGTATTGTATTGTTAGTGCTTAAGCACCCGACGTTAATATTAACGTGTGTTTTGAAGCCATTCTTGTGTTTGACGTGTTTGTGTTTTATTTGTGTTCTTGAATCATCTAGTGTTGGAATTCCGCACCAACACCTAGATTGTTGATATCATAATTGTAGTGATCCAGATTCGGGACTTACAATTGGTATCAGAGCCTTAGACCTATTCAGGCTCGTTATTGTGATATTAAGGATTCAAGATCTTGATTTATTGGTGGTTTGCTTGTATTTCCGGTGAACAAGTGATCGGAGAAGAAGAAGATTCACTTTTGGGAAAAGATTGGTTTTGGTTTGCAAACAAAGCAAAATCCCAACTTTCTCGGAAGTTTGTTATGCTACAGTTTGACTTCTGGTGAGAATCAGGGTTCTCGGCTACAACTAGTTCTCGGCCACAACTGTTCTCGGCTTACAACTAGTTTTCGGCCACAATCAGTTCTCGGTTACACTTAGTTATCGCCTACTACCAGTTTTCGGCTAGGGTAGTTCTCGGTTGACTTGAGTTTTCGGTCAACAATTATTGTTCTCGGTCAGTAGAGGTGATCTCTGTTGACTGAAGGTGTTTTCGGTCAACTTTTAGTTCTCGGCTTAGTAAACTGCAGGTTCTATTTGGACCTGATTAGTTGATTTGGACCCGATACTTGGACTAGGAATATAAACATCTTCTGGACCAAAATCAATTTTTAAACTAATTTAAAAATGGATCAGTTAACTAACAGCAATGTATCATCAAATGCTCTACTTCATCAAGAATTGGATTCTATTATAGGGACAACCACTCGTGTACCTCGTTTATTGTCTCATGAGGGGTTCAGTGAGTGGAAATTTCGATTTGAAAAGTATGTTAAATGAAAGATGCTAAGATCTGGAGAAGCATTGTTAGAGGACCCCAAATCATCACGTATCAACGTGAAGGTTCAAATGAGGTTGTTGTGAAGCCGGTTGCATAGTATGATGATGATTATTTTGCCAAAGTTGAAGAGGATGAAAGGGCCATATCAACTATTACCATGGCTCTTTCACCTGAGATTGCCCTTGGTTTTAGAGAACTTCAATCTGCCAAGGAACTATGGGAGGCACTAATCGAGGTGTATGAGGGAAATGAAGATATGAAAAGGAGTCGCCAAGACTTGCTGCGACAAAAGTTCAACATGTTTAACGATGTTCTGGGGGTGTCGTTGGAAACTCAACTCCAAAGGTTCATATCTCTAGTGACTGACATGAGATCTGCTAGTATTTATCTAACAACTTCAGAGTTAAACAACAAACTGGTGAACTCATTGCCAAAGAGTTGGGATATGAACATTGCTAGTATCAAGAAGACTAAATCTCAACAGAATGTCTATCTCTGAGATGATGGCTACTATCAAGGCATGTGATATGGACGACAAGCAACGTGAAATAAATCATGCGAATTCTTACAGTGCAGCTGGTTACAACGTTGCCTCCAACAATGCTCTTATTTCTTAAGATGGTTTCTCTATGTTCAAGGCCACTCAGCAACCTCCAACCCAAGGAAACTTTCAGATGTTTAAATCCACTCAAGGCCATTCATCTTCTATTCCACCTCAACCAGCTCCAGTTTTCTTCACTAAGTTTGCTCAACCTTCATCTGCTGGTGCTGCTCAAGGTCAGAATTCAAGCCAGTTTCCCTCCATCCCGAAAGAGACTTAGGAGAACATAGCTCTAATTGCAGGGTTCATGAACTGCTATAATGCATTTCTAGCTGGAGACTTGGTTCAACCAGTTGTGGCTGCTGAACTCGATCAGATTCACCCTGATGATGTTGAGGAAATGGATATCGCTTGGCAAATCGCTATGGCAGTGTTTTGTGCCAAGAAATTCACTAAGAGGACGGGTAGAAACAATTGGAACATGCCTAATAATCAGAAAGTGGGTTTTAACAAGAACACTCTGAGGTGTTATAACTGTCACGAGCCGGGTCATTTTGCTCGTGAATGTACTAACCCAGCGAAGGAAGGCAACACAGAAAAGGCGCTGGTTCCAGTGGGTAATACTAGGGGAGATGTTGGTGAGAGTTCGGGAAATGGTGAAAGGGGATTGATTGCTCAACAGTTCTCTTGGGAGGATCAGATGGCTGCTCTCAACATTGGAAGTCAGACCGCAAATTTTGCAAATGTTGAAGACATCGAAGAGGAAAACACTGCTGAGGAGAAAGTCAAGGAACTTCAATTCGCATTCATGGCGTTCACCCCCTCCAGCTCATCTGAGGTAAGCTTTCAACCATGTTCTCTAGATTGTGTTGATAAAATCAACTTATATAAACTTCATAATGATAACTTGATCAGAGACATGGAAAGAGTAAAGTCAGAAAACTTTAAACTTAAGAAAAATGAAAAATCCTTCGTAGATAAAATAGAAGCATATAAAAAGGATCTCTCTAAGCTTAAGTTTGAATTCAGTGTAAAGTGTTGTCACCACCTAGATGCCAAGCAGGAAATTGTTGAATTAACTGCTAAACTGAAAGCCTCCAAATTGGAAATTTTGAACTTAAATGCTAAATTTGAAAGAGCTGAACTTGATTTTAAAAAAGTTCGAGGGTTCCAGTAAGGTAGTTAATTTAATGATTGATAATCAATTATGGTGGAAGGAGAAGGAAGGTGAGGGATTAGGATACAGCAAGGTACCCCCACCTTACAATGACAACTATGTTCAACTTCCTGTCACCAAAGAACAGGAAGAAAAGGTACAGGACATGAAGTACGGTAAACATGATAAGAATGACGTATCGGCTCATGTGAGTGCATCCACCTCAGGAGTGAACGATACTAACGTGTTTACTTCATGTGCAGAGAAAGTAATTGTTGAGGATTGGACTGATGAGGATGATGAAGCTTGTGTTTCGTTTAATAAAGACTTTAATTCTGATGTTACTTTAAAACTACCTGCTTTGAATTCTGTTGTTTCGACTGTTGTGTGGGCTCTGTTTTAAAGAGCAACGATTCTTGTGTGGTTGATTCAGTTGAAACTTTAAATTCTGAAAATGTGGTTTCCAATAAAACTGAAAAACCTAAAAAATTCAACAAGTATCTACCACCTAAATTTTTTAAAGAGGGATGCTCTAATGACAAACAAGGTGATAAGTTTCACAATGTGAAACATAGTTCTCGCAAGTTTAAACAAACTGGTCCGCACAACCAGTCCAGACAAGGAGTTGCCCAAAATGATTTTTTCATAAAGCGACAAACGTGTTTTAACTGTGGCACTCCCGGTCATATTGCCAGAAATTGTCCACATCGTCCGTATGTTCCATATTATGGATTTTATCAGAGGAATATGCCCTATATGCCTCACAATTCATACATGCAAAGATTTAGGCATCATACGGCTAATCCCTCTGACGGTGATTGGAACCGAAACAAATCTGGCAGGTTTAGTCCTCATCATACCAAGCCTAACATGTCTCGGAAAAGGGGTGGAAACCATGTTCCTACTTCAAAAACTAACTCGATCTCTAAACTTCGGCCTGTCGGGAGAACAAATTCTTTTGTTCCCTCTACACGCAAACCCGAGACTAAACCATCCATTCGTACAAACAACAGTAAATCTTACAATGGTAAATATAAATGGATGCCTAAGTCTCTGGTAAAGAAGGTTTCTTCTTCCATGTTAGATAATCGAGAAGATATGTCATGGCAGCCCGTAACTAGTATAGATGAGTCAGGTGTACCCAGTGTCACTATGGACTGGGTGCCAAAATCTAACTAATCCCGCACTTTGTGCAGAAGCAGCTATGGAGGAATATCATCAGACCGTGGTATGTTGATAGTGGCTGTTCCAGGCACATGACAGGAGACATTTCCCAGCTACACGACATTCAAACTTTTAACGGTGGGTATGTGTCCTTTGCGGGTGGAGAAAAGGGAAAGATCACACAGAAGGGTACTGTAAGTAACGGTGTTTTAAAATTTGAAAACGTAAATTTTGTTCTTGAATTGAAGCACAGTTTGCTGAGCGTGTCACAAATATGTGACAAAGGGTTTTCAACTCATTTTACTAAAAAGGAGTGTTTGATTTTGAAACCTGGTATCATTATACCAAAAGACTGAATTCTTGTTTGATCACAACGAAAAGATAACGCTTATGTGATCGACATGAACAAAAATGTTCCTGATGAAATAACCTGTTTGTTCTCAAAAGTGTCTGAACGTAATGCAATGCTTTGGCATCGTCGTCTTGGTCATGCAAATGTGAAAAATCTAAACTGACTTGCTAAGAATGATTTGGTACGTGGATTACCCGTTAAGGATTTTGTTACCATTGAAAAGTGTGTGGCTTGTGCTCTGGGCAAGCATCATCGTAAATCTCACAAGCCAAAACTGATCAACACCATCTCCTCCATTCTTCAGCTATTGCATATGGATCTTTTTGGTCCGGTTCATGTTTTAAATCTCTCTCGCATTTCTTACTGTTTGGTTATCACTGATGATTACTCACGTTTTACTTGGGTGTTTTTATTGTCCAATAATAGTGAAACTGCAGAGCTGATCAAGAGATTCGTGGTGCTTATAGAAAATCAGTTGAATTTAAAGCTGAAAGGAATTCGTTGTGACAATGGTACGGAATTCAAGAATGCATCCTTGAATCATTTTTGTTCTGACAGGGAAGTGCTTTGTCAGTACAGTTCAGCTCGGACTCCACAACAGAATGGTGTGGCTGAAAGGAGAAACATGACTCTTATTGAGGCGGCAAGGACCATGCTGTGTGATTCTAAGCTGCCATTATTTTTCTGGGCAGAAGCTATTAATACGGCCTGTTATGTTCAGAATCGAGTGATAATCAACAAATCACAAATGAAGACTCCTTATGAGATTGTCTATGGACATAAGCCTACTATCGCGCACTTTAAGGCTTTTGGTTGCCCATGCACTCTACTGAACCTTGAGTCTACTCCAAAATTTGGGGCCAAAGCTGATGATTGCTACTTTGTTGGTTATGCGGGCCATACTGCCTACAGGGTCTACAACAAGTCTACCAAACAGATTCTAGAATCTTATGATGTTCGTTGGTTGGAAGAAAACGAGACTGATGCTCGTGTTGGTCCGGACAGGTTATTCGATTAAAATCAACACAGAACCTTCAGGCAGCACTACAGTGGATGCTGAGAAAGGTGGCTCACATGCAATATCCCACATCTCTCCACTGCTGGATGACGACATCCCATACCCAGTTATTGACGACAAACCCACATCCGTCTCTTAGCCGATAGTAGTTCCGGAAAATGAATGTTTGCCAAGTCAGTCTAAAGATATTGCGACAGTCGAGGGGGAGGGTCCTATTCATCAGATTTTTGGGAGCACACTATTTCCCGATGTCATTCCAAATGAATATGTCACCATCACTTCGTACTCACATAGTACAGTGACCTCCGGATGGAAGAACCCCCTTGCTGACATTGAAGTGATTTTGTCAAACTTGAATTCTATCAGTGATGTTTCCGATCAATTACTTCCTTCAAGAATTCAGAAAGATCATCCAATTGAGAACGTTATAGGACCTCTTGAAATGGGTGTGTCCACCAGAAGTCAGACTAGAAATATAAACAGTTGTTTGTTTTCTTGTTTCATATCTCAGATTGAGCCAAAGACAGTAGACATGGCCCTCCAGGAGCCCGGTTGGGTAGACGCTATGCATGAAGAGTTAAATCAGTTTGGCAAGTTGAAAGTTTGGAAATTGGTTGAGTTACCGGAGGGAAAGAAAGCTCTTGATACGAGATGGGTGTTCCGGAACAAGCAAGATGACACCGGGGTTATTATTTGAAACAAGGCTCGATTGTTAGTTCGTGGTTTTCGTCAAGTTGAAAGGTTGGATTACACTGAGGTTTATGCTCCGGTGGCTAGACTTGAAGCCATCAGAATCTTTCTAGCCTTCGCTTCATTTATGGGGTTCACAGTGTATCAAATGGACGTTAAGATCGCTTTTCTGTATGGCGAGGTCAAGGAAGAGATATATGTGGATCAGCCACCGGGTTTCATTGATTCAAAGAAGCAAAATCATGTTTACAAATTAGACAAGACATTGTATGGGCTTCATCAGGCTCCCATGGCGGAAAGGCCTCTACTGTCATTTGATCCGGAAGGGAGTCCTGTAGATCAAACATACTATCGATCAATGATCGGGTCTCTGATGTACCTCACCGCTAGCCGACCCGATATCATGTTTGTAGTCTGTCAGTATGCTCGTTTTCAGGCTAATCCTAAACTCTCTCATTTAATTGCTATAAAACGTATTTTTATATATCTGAAGGGACAACCGAAATTAGGTCTTTGGTATCCCAAACAATCAGAATTTGATCTTTATGCTTTTGCTGACAGTAATTATGGTGGAGATGATATTGACAGGAAATCTACATCTGCCGGATGCCAGTTCTTAGGAGATCGACTCATTTCATGGCAGTGTAAGATATAACAGACGGTGTCAACCTCGACTGCCGAAGCAGAGTATGTTGCTGCATCAGCCTGCTGCTCTTAGGTTATCTGGCTCCAAAATCAACTGCTGGATTACAGTTTGGAATTTCATGATACTCCCATTTTTGTGATAATGATGCTGCCATTGCAATTATTAAGAATCCCGTTCAGCATTCTAAAACCAAGCACATTGACATTAAAATTCATTTTATCCGTGACTGTTATGACTGGAAGCTAATCCATCCTGAACAGGTCCACACTGATAATAATGTGGCGGACCTATTTACGAAGCCGGTCGGAACAGCCAGATTCAATGTGCTTGTAGGGTTTCTTAAGATGCTGTGTTTTGAAGACTGAGTATTTTTGAGGTTTAAATTGTGTACATAATTTTTTTTGTGTGTCAAAATTTCTGTACAAATTTAGGGAAAAAAAAGAAAAATACAAAAAGAGTGTGCGTGTGTGTGTGTGTGCGTTTACTTTAAAATAAAAATAATAAAACAATTTCAAAACTTTTGTTCTCTTGCTTAAAATCATGCCGGTTACTCAAGTTCAACGGACATATTTCATATGTTTGGTCCTGTAATCAACTATTGACTCACGGGATAGCCATTAACCTTAGGATTGAAAGTGACCGGGGTAACTGAACATACACATAAAAATTAATTTTTGGTTTAACTATCGGTTTAAGTTCTTTCACTGAAAATCATGTCGGCCACTTAAAGTTTGATGGACACATTTTATTATGTGTTTGGTCCTATTGTCTACCTGTAGACACATAGGATAGCCATTCACCTGAAAACTGAAGGCAGCTGGGGTGATTGGATTTAAATCGTCTTTGGAATATCATCTGGGAAGTGATATTATTATTCAGCTAAAAGCTTTTCAGATTGCTTAAAGTTTTTCAAAAGAAAATTGATCCAACCTGTGAGAAATGATAGATAAATTGATTTTTTGAGTGCCTAACGTGTGAAGTTATTAGGCTTAAAAAGGCTTTTGATTAGTTATTGATGTGTGTGGAAGTTTTTCATGATACGTAAAAGTTGAAGTGATATAAACTAAATCTGCTAAACTTATTGTGGAGAGTCATTTTGAAAACTTTTGCATGTCCCTAGACACATCTTTCCGAATGATAGGCAGAAAAGCAATTACCCAGTCATACACGAGCCCGTTAGTATCTTGATCGCCAAAAAAGTTATATTTCGAAAAATAAAAAATAAAAAAAAAATTATTTAATTCATCATTAAATTGTTTTCTAAAAAGCTTAAAGGGGTCTTAGGGAACTACAGGGGTGGGGCATTCAAATAAGTCCTAAACACCCTGAATGTAAGGCTTGTAAATCCGGAAGGCATGTAAGTCCAATGTTCAACCTTAAAGCTTAAAATCATTTTGTGTAGAGAAAAATACTTTGATCAAATACTAAGGGCTTGGAGTCAAATTGGGGTGATCTGGGGAAAGCCAAATACGCCTTGAGAATAAATAAGGGGCATCAGAGGTTCATAAGTGATGTCCATATCAGTTTTATGCCTAATAGAATCTAATCATATGACTATCGTAATGAAATTCATGAAAATTACCTACTATCAACCTTTTCATTATGTCACAATAATGCTGAAAATGAATCATTGTGAAAGTACCTTAATCAATATGATCTCATGTTCGGATCTTTTCAAGGTGGTTTTTAATTAGCTGAAATTTGATCCCAATATACTTTGATCTTCTAAAGACTGGATAAGAAAATTTTGTTTTAGTTTAGTTTTATTTTCTATTTTAATTTTTCTATTCTCATCTACTTTCATTTATTTTATTTTTGCCTCGTGTTTGCTCATGTCTAAACAAAGCTTTTAAGAGATCGTTGTTCACATAAGTCAGGATACTTTTCAAAGTGCGCTGAGATATTTTTAAAGAGTAATCGTTCTTGGTTAAACATGATTTATGAGTTCTCGTCTGCTTCTTGTTCTCGGCCAGATTTGAGAGTTCTCTGCCTTCAGTGAACAGTTCTCTGCCACATGTTTTCGGCAATCTGTTTCCGGTCTGGTCTGATGTGACCAGGTAGTCTATAAAGGCACTCATTACTCTTGAAAAATTCAATTTCTCTTATCTTCCACAATCTTCTCTCACTTTAACCATCAAATCTTTCACCTATCTTACTGTCTTACTTCTTTTCTTGTCTCCTTGAGATTCTCAAGAAAATTTCTTTAAATAGGTAAGGAACTCTATTATGGTTGAGAGATTTTTAAAGATTATTTGATTTTGATTCATCATTCAAATGCTGTGTTTAAGCTATGTTGAAGTTACTGATGGTTGGTTTTAGTCATTGATTGTAGTTTCAGGTTTGGTCTTTAATTATGATTGGTGGCATGTTGAAGATGATGAACAGTACTCTGAGGTTTTCGGCATGGACTGACCAGATTCTTATGGTCAATCAGAGAGATCTTCGTTTTGAAGAGTTGTTAAATCATTCTCGGTCAAACCTTGACAAAGGATTCGTTGGTCCTACCAAAGATACATCGTGCTTGACTTTTCTAAGTCAATCAAGTCTCATATTCGTTGCTATCCATGATGAAGAACATCATGTTTATCTATTTCATATGGAAAGTAGCATGACCTGTGCCGGACTCCCAGCCAGGTTTTTAAATTAAGGCGCTAAATATGACACTAAACCTCCAAGTGTCTATTTCGAAGCCGCAGTATATACACCGAATGGCCTAAATAAAGGTATTGATGGACGATTACCACCAAAGCAGTTTTGATCAAGCAATAAACCAAGGGGGAGAATGTTGGGCTATATTTGTGGTTTATACTTGTAGGCTGGGCTTAGATAGGGTATATTATGTAAGCCGAGAACTTTAGTGGTTCTCGGTGGGCTTTGGGCTTTTGTTGGGCTAGTGTGTTTGTTCCCTATATATATAGAATGCATTGTATAGGGTTAGGTGTTCGGTTTTAGTGTGGTTATTAGCCGTCTAAGGGTTATCATAGACGAGTATTGTATTGTTAGTGCTTAAGCACCCGACGTTAATATTAACATGTGTTTTGAAGCCATTCCTGTGTTCGACGTGTTTGTGTTTTATTTGTGTTCTTGAATCATCTAGTGTTGGAATTCCGCACCAACACCTAGATTGTTGATATCATAATTGTAGTGATCCAGATTCGGGACTTACAACTATACTCAATTGAGATTCGATTAATGTTCAGAATATTACGTTTAAACATTCTTAATAAAATTAAACGTTCAAGTTAAACGTTCGGACCAAAACGAACACATTTAAAAAATTGAAGTTAAACGTTCTGACAAACAACGAACATCTTTAAACGTTATAAACAAAATTAAACGTTCTTACCGAAATGAACACCTTTAAATGTTCAATTTTAGAAGTTCGTAACAAAAAGTTTAGAAGTTCAGAACAAAAGGTTTAGAGGTTCAGAACCCTAATTAGAACTCATATATAAAATGAAACATTCTAGACAAATCTTTAAACGTCAGAAGCTCAGATCTGAAATTAAACTACGTGTAACATGAAATTGAACACTGAAATCACTTCATGTAATCTCGTAATTATCAAGAAATCATCTATCGACCATCGAATTATGTAACATCTCGGATTTTCCAAACTCGTATTCATTTACATTTAACCCGACCCAGGAACATTTTAGATCTTTATAATTAATCAAAATCAACTGTTTATAAGTAACTAAGAATTTAATTTCCATTCTATACTTTTTGAACTTTGCCAAATGTTTATCCTTTGATTTAACTTTAACAATTAACAAGAAATGGCATTTTTAGAGAGTTAAGGGACTAATGTTGTCAAAAACCCAAACATCCTCTTCATGGTCTGATCGCCACGCGGCGGCCACCCCTCATGGTGGTCGCACGGCACCATGACAACTCTGCACAGATCGATTACGTGTTATGCTTTCCTAGTTCGTTTTTTTGGCCCGAAATCGCTTATTATATGACATAATCGAGTGTTTTAAGACCCAAGGAAACTAATACAACTTAGATACATGTCCATATACATTATCCCCTAATCAAGAACGGAATTTACTGATTATATAATTGATTTGAACATTAAAAACATATTCGGTTTCCTAAACGAGTAAATATACTAAATATGGATCGTTTTTGTAATCTCTATATAAATACTTCATAATTCACCTGCCACAAACTTCCTCATACCCTAATATACTAACCCTAGCCGTCACCTACCTCTATTTACCAACAAATCCTTCGGTTTTTGCATTATTGTTGAAGATACACCCTTAACCGGTTGACTTTGCTTTTGCATGGACCTTTGACTCTTTGTTGTGGTTGATTATTTCACTTTCCAGGTAAGTTGTAAACATAGAAATCATTCATAAATATTCCCTAGTCAATAAACTTGAATCAATTTCAGTGATTGAAGGGTGTTGACTGGTCAATTGGCTTAAAACTCGTTAAAGGGCAAATGAGTCAACAAGTTTGACTTTACGTTTTCTCATACTTTTGCTTAGATTCAGCGTTCGGTCCAGAACACTTTTATTCTCGTAAAGAAATTTTAAGGCTACTAACCCAAACCCAACTTCCGACTCGCTGTTCGGATTCTGGCCAGCACCAGCTCGCTTAAATCTTACATATAACATAACTTGAGTTCTAAACGTCCGTTTGGATTGATTCCAGCGGAAACGAGTTCGTTTTTACTTACATTCTCATATCTCAAAGTTCAAGATTCTAATTTTTTATATCATTTGACGTGTAGTGGACGAATCGCTTATTCATTAACTCGCTTATTCGTATTTATATTCGCTTGTCATTAATCTAAGGTGAGTTTTATCATTCCCCTATTTTACTTAAATTTCACAACGTTTTGGGGACATATGTATATATCATATTATATATATATATATATATATATATATATATATATATATATATATATATATATATATATATATATATATATATATATAAGGTTGTAAAAGTCGTTAGGCGGTCCTAGGCAGTCGACTGGGGAGTCGCGAGTACTCGGGAGTAGTCGGGGATTACTCGGAAAATACCTAAGGAGCACTCGGCCAAGGCAGGGAGTACTCGATCTAGACGGGGTGTAATTGGGGAGTACTTGGCCGCCTAGTCGGGAGTTTTACAACATTAATATATATATATATAAATTAGCAAACGTGTAATTGTGTGTGATTAATCAACTATATTTGTTATGTGCTTACTTGTTTATGTGCGCATTTGTGTTCGGAGAGGTCCCGCATATCCCCCTGTATAGGGTTCTCATGCTATTGACCAACGCCCAATTCGCTTGGCAACGGTCTTATTATTATTTGCTTTTGGTTGATTTATCGGCGCCCGATTTGCTTGACAATGGTTTGATCGACAACTTATTTGCTCATGGTTTGATTTCACTGCCACATTTATTACGTTTTGCTCATTTATCTTATTTATTATGTTAACATTATTTTATTGCAAAACTGGTGATAAACTCACTCAACAAGTGTTGTTGACAAACTCTGTTTTCTACACATATGCAGGTTGTTATTGAATTGAAGTTGAAGCATGGACACTTAAAAAGACCTTAGGGTTTTAATAAAGATAAACATGAATTTAAATTTGTTATATATAT
Organism: Bidens hawaiensis; assembly: GCF_021521415.1. NCBI lineage: Eukaryota > Viridiplantae > Streptophyta > Magnoliopsida > Asterales > Asteraceae > Bidens > Bidens hawaiensis. The sequence continues at coordinate 108,052 of NW_027505468.1, read as the reverse complement.
ATTTATTTGAATTGTTTTGTTATATTTGGATATTGTGTGTACATTTCAAATAAAATAATTAAATTACTAGATATTGTCACATTTATATTATGATAGTATCTTCGAGCTATGAGCATTCAGATTACGCCTCGGCATTTCCGCCTTAGGTTGGGGTGTGACAGATTGGTATCAGAGCTGAAGGTTATAAGATTGGTCGTTAGAAGTTGTCCTAGTCATATGTTAGGAACCTATACGTGCTTATCTGAACTGCCTTATGTGCTATTCAATTGTTTACAACTTGCTTAGATTAATTACTTTATTGTATTTTATCTTATTTATGTATTGCACACACACGAATTCTGAGGTTATACCTCACTTTTAAAAGATTTTTAAATCCTCTTGTTTTTAGTAGATTGCCTTTTATTTTAGGAAATTTCTTAAGAATTCTCGTGTTTTGTTTTGCTCATTCACCTTGAGGCATGGGGGTATGACAAATGTCGTACGTCCGTAACTTTAAGCGGTGCACGTAACCGGCTAAACGGTTGCATGGTAAACATAACCGACTAAACAGTCACACTCCAAAATTGTATTTTTAATTATTTTAAAATGCTTAGTTGGGTAAAAAATCCATGGAAATCCATGGGCAACTATCCATTTCTTAAGCCGTTTTCAATTTGATTTTTGGTTGGAACGTATCGTCCGGGGTGGTTCCCGAGATACTCCAACTACTTATATTTGATTTGTTGATTCGATATTTAGTTGGGTCGGTTAAATGCCATGTAACGCTCATGGTCCGACAAACTCCATTGATTTGATAATTCATTAATTAGTTGGGTCAGTAAACACCATGTAACGCTCATGGGCTGACCAACTCAATTGTTTATTACTCATTATTTTAATTGGGCCAACAAATTGCCATGGAACGCTCATGGGAGGCCCAATTCACAAACTTTATGTTGCTTTATTTAGTTGGGTCATTCAAATTTTCATGGAAAGCTAATGGGAGGCCAGCTCATTGAACATGTTTCGTTATTTTATTTGGGATCTCGAGCTACTATGGGATGCCCATGGAAAGCCCAACCCAATAAAATTTTACTTTTGAAAATTTTCTAAACATTATTTACAAATTAAATATCTCAAAAATTATTCACATTATTTTAAATCCAGACTTGTCCTTGAGTCATCACTTGCAAAATTTAGTTACACTTCTTTATTATCACACATCAACTTATTCACACAACTTACCCATCAACTCATAAAATTTCATCTTTGGCCATTATAGAATGTTTTCCCTAAGAATCCATCATCATAATCAATGTCGTTCATCTGCTTCTCACGATCACAGTACGACTACTAGAATCACCAAGGAGTTGCTGCTGTATGCCATTAACCGACCAACCGCCAACCTCGACAAAACTAAAAATACCTCGAACAAGAAATCTTATACTAACTGTATATGTTATAATGTTATTTAAATTATCTACTCTCATTTATTTCCTTAAACTATAAAACTACCAAGTGCATTTAAATCCGTACCCTTAATTTTAAACTATAAATATTTTATTACCTCTTGTTTTTCCTTAATCTCTTGTTACTTTTCACAACTTACTTTCCATTTTATAAATCTTTATTATTAAAATCCAAATATTGTAAATTTTATTGATATTAAACTAAATTTTTCATCATGCAAATTTAATTTTCATTATTAAATTAAATCTTCCATTAATTAAATTTTTACCATTAAAATTGATTTTTTAATAAATCTCCATTAAAACCCATCACTCACTTTATTTATTGATTAAGTTCGTTATTTGAACTAAACGGTGGTTCGTAAATATTTCAACTCCCAACTTTGATATTTTTGATACACCTTGAAAATTTTGAACGTTTTAAATGATAAATTCGTAGTTGTTAGAATAGTCTTGCTGGTTCATGCATTTCTAGCCTCGCATTTATCTTATTCTATTATATGCTTCACATCTTATTTTTGGTATCACAATTAATTTAAAATTTGTTATTTACTTGAATTTCCATTATCAATAATTCAATTTATATATTTCCTAATATTTATAACGATTTCATGAAAAAGGAAAAATCCACGAATTCCTAATTTAATCTAATTTAATATCTTCAATTACCCACTTTATATTTTATCTAATTTTAAAGATTTAATTGGAATAGGACTATCTCAGTGGTTCGGGAATATCCGTTTCCCAATTTAATCTATTAACGCTTATTTGAATACGTACATTTTCGCATTTTCATTGATATTTCAATTATTAATTACTAATTATTATAATATTTTAAAATATTTTGATCGAATTAATCTCATCTCAAAAATCACAACTTGAAAAGCTATAACTTTATATCAATTTCTCTTTTATTTCATAAGTTTCTCAACTAACTAAACTCGACTCACCAAAATCTTCGTTTAAATTTATACCCTCGGTCTTAAGATTTTCGTTCCTAATGAATACGATCTTTAAAGGTTCCACATGTTATTAACTATTTTAAGATTTGTTATAAATTAAACTTTTGGGAATACCATCTCAAGGATCAAGTTATTTTATCTATCAATGTTAACTTCATATAATATCCCACTCTTAGCTTATTCTCGATCATCATAATTCATTTCAAAAGTCTGTTTCAAGAAATCCATTTCAATCTCCGAAATTCATATCTTTGCCATAAAAGACGTTTTAGAAATTACACGGTTTTAATAATCCAACTCGAACATTTAAGTATCTCTTAAGTTATATTTAAAGTTATCAAAACGTTTGTTTCTTTCAAAATTGATGGTTTTAAATGTGTTATAACCCACATGATGGAACGAGTTATGCAGACCATCCAACGCTAAGAGTAATTATGGCCCAGAACATAATTATCCAAGTCCTCGCATTGAAATCATAATGCGTACAATTGTGTGTCATGATTTAGAACCTAAGGTAGCTTGAGTAACGGTACAAATGATAAGATTGTAAGGACATGGTGGATACGTCGCTGGTACATCCTATATATAAGTATAGGATTGTCATTTGAAGCGTTGCTTCGGTTATTAGAAGTTCTATGTTATGATATTTTACTTAAAATTTTAATTATTTTCAAAACGATTATGTTTTAGTTTTCCTTAATTTCGGGACGAAATTCCCTAAAGTAGGGGAGACTGTAACATCTCGGATTTTCCAAACTCGTATTCAATTACGTTTAACCCGACACGTGAACATTTTAAATCTTTATAATTAATCAAATCAACTGTTTATAAGTAACTAAGAATTTAATTTTCATTTTATACCCTTTGAACTTTGCCAAATGTTTATCCTTTGATTTAACTTTAACAATAAACAAGAAATAGCATTTTTAGAGAGTTAAGGGACTAATGTTGTCAAAGACCCAACCATCCTCTTCATGGCCAGAGCACTGCACGGCGGCCATTCTTCATGGTGGTCGCGCGGCGACATGACTACTCTGCACAGATCGATTACGTGTTATGCTTTCCTAGTCCATTTTTTGGCCCGAAATCGCTTATTTTAAGATATAATCGAGTGTTTTAAGCCCTAAGGAAACTAATACAACTTAGATACATGTCCATATACATTACCCCTTGATCAAGAACGAAATTTACTGATTATATAATTGATTTGATCATTAAAAACATATTCGGTTTCCTAAACGAGTAATTATACTAAACATGGTTCGTTTTTGTAATCTCTATATAAACACATCATAATTCTCCTGCCCCAAACTTCCTCATACCCTAATATACTAACCCTAGCTGTCACCTACCTCTGTTCATCATCAAATCTTTCGGTTTTTTCATTATTGTCGAAGATACACCCTTAATCGGTTGACTTTGCTTATGCATGGACTTTTGACTCTTTATTGTGGTTGATTCTTTCACTTTCTGGGTAAGTTGTAAACATTGAAATCGTTCATATATATTCCCTAGTCAATAAATTTCAATCAATTTTAGTGGTTGAAGGGTGTTGACTGGTCAATTCGTTTAAAACTCGTTAAAGGGCAAATCAGTCAACAAGTTTGACTTTACATTTTCTCATACTTCTTGTCGGATTTAGCGTTCGGTCCAGAACACTTTTATTCTTATAATGAAATTTTAAGGCTACTGACCAAAGCCCAACTTTTGACTCGCTATTCGGATTCTGGTCAGTACCAGCTCGCGCAAATCTTAAATATAACATAACTTGAGTTCTAAACGCTCGTTTGGATTGATTATAGCGGCAACGAGTTCGTTTTTACTTATATTATCATATCTCAAAGTTCCAGAGTCTGATTTGCTTATATCGTTTGACGTGTAGTGGATGACTCGCTTATTCATTAACTCACTTATTCGTATTTATATTCGCTTGTCATTAATTTAAGGCGAGTTTTATCACTCCCCTACTTTACTAAATTTTCATAACGTTTTAGGTACATATGCGTATATCATATCATAATATATATATATATATATATATATATATATATATATATATATATATATATATATGGGATGGATCTTGCGAGAAGTGATATTATAGCGAGAAGTCGATTTCAACCATTGATGTTACTAATCAATGGTCATTAACTAAAGTGACATTTTTGCAATTAATAAGAATTTATTATAAGGATTATTTTAATTAAATATGGTAATGTTGTAACTTGTTTAACACAATTAAAATAAAAGAAAAGTATAACTCCCAATGTTCCTTGTTAAAAGCTTCAACATTTAATTTTCAATGATTGATAATTAATTGAATTCAATTCATTTGTGATTTATTTAATTTTCTTTTATTTCATCTATTATTATGATATTATTTTTTCTTGTTTTTTTTTTCAGACTAGCTTGCATATTGCATACACGTACAGTGTTTGTGATATAAAATATTGTGTAGGATCCATATATATATATAGTGTGTGTATGATACATACACATACAGTGTTTGTGATATAAAAAAATTATGTATGATCCATATATTGTTGTTTAATGTTATAAAAAAAGTTTATTTTGTAGTATGTAGTTTCATATATGTACTGTGTAGGTGGTATTTTAGTTGTGTATGTCTAATTTTTATTGTGTGTAGGTTCATTTATGTAATATGTATTGTGTAGGTTTGTATATGTATTGTGTATATGGTATTTCAAATTGTGTATGTATAAATTTTTATCATCTGTAGGTTCATTTATATACTATGTAGGTTTATATATGTACTGTGTATGTGTAATTTTTTTATCGTATGTAGGTTCATTTATGTACTACGTACGTTCATATATATACTTTGTCGGTGGTATTTCTAATTGTGTGTGCATTTTTATTCAGGTGTAGGTTCATTTATGTACTATGTAGGTTCATTTAAGTACTCTGTGTAAGTATCAGCGCTATTGAATTTTGGAACTATTATCTGGACAAATATATGAAATTCAAATTAGGAGAATAAAAAAAATAATATGGATTAATCGACAACATTGAATTTGACTAAAAAATCAAGAATTCAACATTGGTTGATTTAACTATATATTAAAAAATATAAAAAAATTGTAACTTCTCCATAAATTATGAACTACTAAATATGAGAAAACACATGATCTTTTACTATAACACCCTTCTATTAAATAAATGATAAAGTAAAAGAAAAAAATGTGATTGGTTGAATTCATTTCTCGCACTTCTCGCAATAAGAAACACTTCTGAAATGAACCTAATCCTATATATATATATATATATATATATATATATATATATATATAGGATTAGGTTCATTTCAGAAGTGATTCTTATAGCGAGAAGTGCAAGAAGTGATCTCGACCATTAGATTATTAATCAATCGTTAAAACATTATTGCATTTATTGTAATTAATAAAATTTGAAGGACATTAAAATAAATATGAAAATGTTAGTTTAGGTAGAATAAAATAATTAATTATTTAATTTATCTCATCTATCCCTAAATGAAAGCTGAAAGCATAAATATTCAAAAGTTATGATTTGTAAGTTACAATTTTTTTTTCATTATATGTTAGTGTAAGATCTAACTTTGTTCTTTTTTCACCAATAAAAAACTTTTAATTTATAAGATTTAAGCAAAATAGTATCTTCATCATTGATTACTCTTTTGAAAAAAAATAATAAATTGAATATTTGTAAGACGGAAAAAAATGTGTATGAAGAAATTGAAAATGTGTAGGAAAAAAATATAAGATGTGTATGAGAAAATTAAAGATGTGTAGGAAAAATTTGAAGATGTGTAGGAAGAAATTAAATATGCGTAGGAAAAAAATTGAAGATGTGTAGGACGAAAAAAATGTGTACGACGAATGTAGATGTGTAGGAAAAAAATATGTTGTGTATGAGAAAATTAAATATGTATAGGAAAAAAAATTAAGATGTGTATGAAAAAATTAATGTAGTGTAGGAAGATATTGAATATGCGTAGGAAACAATTGAAAATAATGTAGTTGTGTAGGAAAAAAATATGTTTTGTATGAGAAAATAAAATGTGTGTAGGAAAAAAATTAAGATGTGTATGAGAAAATTAATGATGTGTAGGAAGAAATTGAATATGCGAAGGAAACAATTGAAGATGTGTAGGGCGAAAAGCATAGGTACGAAGAAATTGAAAATGTGTAGGAAATAAAATTAAGACGTGCATGAAAAAATTAAAGATATGTATGAAAATTTTGAAGAGGTGTAGGAAAAATTATAGTTGTATAGGGTGAACTCAAGAGATAGGGTAAAAAAATTAAATTTATTGTATTATAGATTTATTGATTTTTAAATCTTTTAGTTATTGTGATTCGATTAATATATTAGTTTGAAATGTAACTCATATGGTTTAATTATATATATTAATTAGAGAGAGAATACATTTATATTACTTTAATACCCTTTTCTAAAATTTTTAATGATGGAAGATTGAAAATTAGATGAGTGACTCAGATTGACTTCTCGCACTTCTCACTGTAATTTGACTTCTCGCAAGATCCATCCCCTATATATATGTATAAATATATATATATCAAAAATAGCAAACGTGTAATTGTGTGTGATTAATCAAATATACTTGTTATGTAATTACTTGTTTATGTGCCCATTCGTGTTCAGAGAGGTCCCGCATATCCCCTTATATAGGGTTCTTATGCTATTGACAAACGCCTGATTCGCTTGGCAACGGTCTTATTATTATTTGCTCATGGTTGATTTACCGGCACCCGATTCGATTGGCAATGGTTTAATCGACAACTTATTTGCTCATGGTTTGATTTCATTGCCGCATTTATTACGTTTTGCTTATTTCTCTTATTTATTATATTAACATTATTTTATTGCAAAACCGGTGATAAACTCACTCAACATGTGTTGTTGACAAACTCTGTTTTCTACGCATATGCAGGTTGTTATTGAATTGAAGTTAAAGCATGGACACTTAGAAAGACCTTAGGGTTTTAATGAAGATAAACATGAATTTAAATTTGTTATATATATTTATTGAATTGTTTTGTTATATTTGGATATTGTGTGTACATTTGAAATAAAATAATTAAATAGATATTGTTACATTTATATTGTGATAGTATCTTCGAGCTATTAGCATCCAGATCACGCCCCGACATTTCTCCCTTAGGTTGAGGTGTGACAATTTAATCATCAATTTCATCATATTAATAAATCTGGAACGTATTTAAAGTTCTGTAAATGGGTGTATGCAAATGGTGTATTTCAATTTAATTCAATTGAAGTGGTGATGGTGAAGGAGGTGTGTTGATGCCGGCGAGTGGTGGTGGAGACGGATTGAGGGAGAGGGACAGACAGATGAGTGTAATTGTGATTTAAGGTTTATGAAAATCAATGTTTCGAAGTGTCGCGTACGCAATGTACGTTAAATGATTATTGTATTGGATCATTTATCTATATATATATATATATGCGAGTTAACATACAAACAAAACAATTGTACTAAACGTACGAAGAGTGAAGAATTTGGAATATTTTGGCGATGGCATTTTGGTAAATAACAACGAATCTCTTCTTCCTCATTAATCAGTTTTTAACTTGTTTCTATTACTTCACCTCTTCACTACTTCTCCAAATCGATCAACGCCTCCCACCCAATTTAAAACGATTAAATCGACATTACTAATAGATATCTTCTGATTAAATGGAGAATGGAGGTAAGTTTATCTTTCTATGCAATTGGTTGTTTGTATGTAGTGTAATTTATTTGATTAACTAGAGTAGTTTTGTATATAGGTAGGGTAAATACAATGATTTAAAACCAAGATAAAGGATCCCAGAACAAGGAAACGCCACTTCAATTGTCTCACGGATCCAAATACAAAATCCAAATCTATTTTAAACGAGACGAGGGGGGGGGGGAGTTAAAGACCACTAAAAAAATAAAAAATATTAATATCTTTAAGATATTTTAGAATTCTTGAACTTGAGTTATGAGTACAAATGATTTTTTTTCAGGAAGAAAGCTAAGCGTTTATTGAAGAAGCTATAGAGTGATTACAAATACAAAAAGTACTAGTTTGAAAGGCTCGCTGAAATTGATCCGCTACTGGATTTACATTATATGCAACAGAAGCACCTGAAGTACTAAACGGAATAAGTATTAGTTTGGTAATGGTTGGAGCAGCAAACTCGGATTCGGCAAGAATCTCATTTTTTTGGTAGTACGAAGGGGGAATTGGCCCAAAAATTGGATTGGGGTAAAGACGCTGTGTCAGGCCGGCGGCTGACTCAAGTGCCCCCAAACCGCGCGAAATGGTCGCCTATTACACGGCTTACTAACTCTGCTTGGAGCTGGTACCTCTTATTCCATGGCCGGGGCGGTCCGGAAGATTGGTCCGCTCCGCTTAGCTTTTCGGTTCCTTTAGTAGGTCTTATTACCAGTCTGCCTCCTTTCTCTTAAGGATTATCTCATGTATAGTGTAATTAGTCTTTATAACTAGAGTAATTACGTATATAAGTTTTGTAACTATGTTTGTTGGTTGTAGTATAATTACTATTTGTTTTATATGTAGAGTAATTACATTTTGTATGTAGTGTAATTTGTTTGTATAACAAGATACATGTCTAATTATTTGTTTGTAATGTTAATTTTATAGTGAGAAGGAGAAGTGAAGGGAAAACAATAAAAGAGCATGTAGATACTCAAATGATTAATCATCGCCTATTGTAAGTGAAGCAAGAAGATACGAAGCCAAGGATCGGGGAAAATGATAAGATGGCTAAGAATTTTCTAAAAAGGGATAAAAGAGAGGCAAATTATGTTTGTTTAGATTACACTTATATTTTGTATGAACTTGAACAATACTGTTGTTTTGTTTCTTTTATTATATTCGTGGACAAATCCTTATGTTTAATTAAGGAGGTTATGATAGTTTTGTAAAGCATGTAGAATTACCTTGGTTATATGCTTGTGTTGGAATTGAAAATTTGATCATGTTGAATGCCAACTGTGCATATTACAGTTGTTTGTTTCAAAAGGGTTGTGAAGCGAAATTAATGATTGGATTTGATATTGCAAAATATTGTTTACTTAGTTTAGAAAGTGCCTGATTAATAGTTAATTTTTAGTACAATGTTTTTAATTGTTTGACCGAAAGTTTACAAAGGGTCAATTAAAAGTCAAAATTCAATTAGTATAATGCCAAATTTAACTGAAACTGTTGATTAAGTCATTATCTAGTTGTGTTTGTATGTTATTTCACTTGTTAACCTGGATAAGCGAATTAGTTGTACAAATTGCAGATGCAACATTTGGCAGCTAGGGGCATTCTTTTAATTATGATTGTTATAAGAACAATTACTCTAGTTATAAAAATCAACTTATAGTGTAATAATAATTATAGTCTAGTTATAACAATTACTTTAGTTTATATTTGCAGTTTTCTGAAGCATATTCAATTACAAATAACTAAAACTTTATTACGCTAGTTATAACAAACCATATTTAGTTTATTTACTCGTTTAGGAAACCGAATAAGAGTTTACATGGTCGTCTGCATGGGTTTTATCGAGAAGAGTACGGCAGTGGTGATGTGTTGCAGCGGCTGTGATGGTGTTGTTGGTGGTGGCGACGGAAGGTGGTGGGTAGTGGCAGCGGTCGGCAAGAGGCGGTGGTGATTGGTTGGTGGTGGTTGTGGATATTATAGAGAGAAGGAGAAGGAAGACGGGTTGGTGGTGATGGTAGGGTTAAAAGTGTTTTCCTATTTTTTTAAGTGTTTTTATTATTTAAGTTTATTTATTTAAAGTCCAAATTGTTAAACTAATTACACAAATAACCCCTCAAGGGATAAAAAGACCAAGTTGCCCTCGCATGAGGTGCACATGACTGACTTTAACGAAATAAATTAATGGAGTTAGTGTCAAAGGACGTAATGTGATAGGGATTTGAAACATAACGTATGTAATCTGTCATTTGTTTCGTTAAAGGACGTCCACTGAAAAAACGTTCGAACATAAATGACGTCTTTTGCTATTTTGTATATATAAGTATATAATGTAACCAATTTGAGTTGTGAAAACCCTATGTAACATCGTTTTTTTGTTTTCTTTACACATGTAATATATGTTGTTACATTTAATTCAAAATATCGAAAAATAAAAAAAATTGTTTTGCTATTTTTTAAGAATTTTTTTCTAATTTTTATATATGTTTTCAGAAGAGAGAAAAAACTATATTTATGTTTATATTTTTTATTAACTTTATTATGGACCATAAGATTCAAACTTTAATTATGTGGTTGATAATGAGTTTCTAGAGTTTTCACAACTTATGTGGGCTTTTATTTATATATATACACACGTATTTCAATGTTGAAAGCTCAGCCTTGAGTTATACGAATCCTAAAATTTTGTCCTTGATTTTAACCATCTTGTGCATCTAGTTAGGTAAGCCTTTTTCATCGAGTTTTCTAAACCGCTGCATAATTCTGAAAGGCTGGAAAGATGGCAATTATTGCTATATGTGATTCAGTGATCTATCTACTTGATAGTTTTCATATTGTAATGAACCACTTTTACTTGCCAACCACTTTTGCTTCGAGTGAGACATTCATTGCTATATGTGATTCAAAGATCTATCTAGCTACTACATGAAGGCACGTATGTTTTTGATATGGAAATTATCTTAGGATCCGGGAGAACCAAAAATGTTGTATGTTCCATTGGACAAATTATTTTAGATAATCAATTTGTGGTATTACGATTCCATCCATGTAGATGAATCTATTTTTTCCGTGTAAAATTACGTTTATGCAACTCGTATGGTACACGGTTTTATGACCTTGTATGTGTACACATATGTGAGTATCTTCATGTTCGTACAACCATACATAGATATATACCAAGTCTAGTTTGCATAGTCAGGTTGGTCTAAATGGTAACAGCTAAATGAGCCTCTTCAATGCATACATGTTAATCATATGTTATAATTGGCCTTCATCTAATAGGCCTCAATAACATTATTGGGCTAGGATTGTGTTAACACATATATTATTAATAGTCGCATGTAGACACGTATAAATAAGTTGGCACGAAGACTAACATTAGCAGTTTCATGTTTGTTTATTTAACTTTAAACGAATATAAATACTTAATTGAACAAGTACTTGTGTTCATCGTCGTTCGTTAAAAGTCTAAACAAATAGTTCACAAACATAAATGACATAATTGAACAAAGATAAACGAACACAAATGAACACAAACAAGCACAAAAAAAAATGATACTTAAATGAACACAAACGAACAAATATAAAACATCAAGTAGACGGCCAATCCGGATAATAATGAATTATATTCTATTTAATATATAAACGAGGATAAACGAATACAAAAAACAGACATAGATTAATGAATATTAAAGTGCGTTCACGAACATAAAATGAATGAATAAAACATGTGTCCATGTTCATTCATTTAATTAAGTTGTATTAGTTTTTAAAAGTCCTAACTTTCACCTTTTGGTCTCTGTCGGTCCCAACTATTAAATTGGCTAGTAACAGTTCCAACTTTTATCATTTTTTCTTCCACTGAGCCATGACTAACAGACTAGTACCTCCGTTAATGGCATGCTGACTTGTTAAAAAACCTATTATGTGGCATCCAACATGAATCTTTGTCTATTTAAATATAAATAACTCTTTTCATTCAATATACTTATTCAAATTTGTGAGCATAATCGTTCATTTACTCTCAGTCTCTTGATACAAAAGAAACCCTAACCTCTCTCAATCAAGATCAAGCCCTAATCTTTCTGAATGAAGAACAAGCCCTAAGCTCAACGATTGAAATTCAATGGAGAATTGCATGCAAATATCCTTCTGGACTAATGGGAAATTTGAAGTTTCACCCCTGAAATTAAGGTACGTTGAGGAAAAAAACCTCATTAAGGTTAGATGATGATAAAATTTCGTACTTTGCGCTACTGGGTTATGCAGTGGAGTATGGCTCATACAACTCGAAAGATCTTTGGTTGTATAGCAAGATTCCCGATGATGGTTGTTTGAAATTATTACTAAGTGATAAAGAAGTCACTGAGATGGTGTCTTTGGTTGGTTCCATTTCTACATAAGGCATGGTTTTATACGTTCAAACTGATAAGATACGCAATTGCACAGCCCATTCCACTAGCCCTCAAGCCCAGCCCATTATCACTCAAGCCCAGCACAGTAGCCCTCAAGCCCAACCAATTACCCATCCAAGTTCATCTAATTCCCAACCAGGAGCTTGTTTGAGCCCTAGTTCAGAAGTTAAGAAGTATACCAAGCTTACAGCTAGAAAACAAGTTCCACTAGTTAAGGATTCAGGTACAAGAGTTGAATCACCAATTAAGGTTACAGGTTTAACACTTAGATCACCAGCTAAGGTTACAACCGCACTACTTATATCAAATGAAGATGAAATAGGTAGTGGCAGGTCAGATTTCGGGTCAGATTTAGAGAGTTCAAAAGATGATGATTCTGATGATTTGTCCTATAAATGAGATTTATATGATGATGGATCTAACAATGACGATGAAGAGTGGATAGATTTAGTTGCAAAGATAATGAAGATGATGCATAATTAAATAAGAAATTACTTGAAGAATGTCTAAAACAATCTGGTGATGCACTTAATGAAACATCTAGTAGTTATGAAGATTCGGATGTTGATGTTGACACACCTGGAGAGAGTGAAGATGATGACATAAAAGGGAACAAGCACAAAAAAGTTGTTCCAGTTGTAAATGAACAAACTGGCTGGTCCAAGTTTAAATGGGTTGTTGGGATAAATTTCCCACCAGGGATGCATTCAAAGATGCATTTAGAAAGTATGATATCTCAAATGGTAGAAATGTTTACATTAATTGTTGATACACGTTTTGGACGTCTCGGTTTTTTTTAGTTTGTTATTATATTTAGTTTATAATGTAAGGGCTATTTTGTAAATACGCCATTCACTCTAATATAAGATACATTCATTACCCCATAACGAATGTATCACATTTGTATAATGTAAGCTCATTCGTTAGCCAAAATTAACGAATAAGATAACGAATGTGGAGCCATTCTGTATTAACAAATGAGTGTGTTCAGTTGTTAGGTTAATGTAACGAATGACACATTCGTTAAGGATAACTTAATGAATGCGGTCATCCCCTATATATACCTGTAAGATTATCTCTAAAGTAATTTGAGTTCTGTTATTTTATCCTCTGAGTCGTTATGCTGCCCAAATATCCTCTCAACACACACAGTACACACACATAACAGTAATCAGTCTAATCGTATATCTAATCAACGAACAACACGATGTTATCCTAGATCTAGATCCATATCAAGCTCTCTCAAGTGGTATCAAACGAAGCTGTGAATACGGCTTGTTACACACTGAATTGCGTACTAACTGTAAAGAGGTTCAAGAAAACAAGTTACGAACTTCTGAATAATCGTAAGCCAAACTTAAAGTATTTGGAACCATTCGGGTGTCCATGTACGGTACTGAAGAGAGATGCCGGGAAGTTTGACGAAAAGGCATTCGAGGGTTACTTTTTAGGCTATAATTCTCCTAAGAAGCGTATGTTCAATATCTCTTCGGGATGTGTAGAAGAATGGTATCATGTAGATTGTCAAAGCTACACTACACCTCCTGCCGGTACAAGTCCGGATTGGATGTCCGGCTACGATGGGTTATTTATTTCATTTACGCTAGCGGTTGAAGAAATACCTAAATATTTTATCCGATCGTATTTGGAAGAACGTTGTCTCCCTATTCCAAGTTCTTCGTCTGCTGATGTGAATGAAACTCCTAACGTATCCGAGACGTATCATGATGTTTTTGACACTTCCGATGATGCTTATTTTGTTGATTCGTCTTCAATTCCATTAGATGAAGCTCCAGAAACAAACAAGCCAATTCTTGTTAAAGATTTGTCATCAACGGTCTCTTTAGACATAGCAGAGGAAAACATCACCAATCTTGGTGATAATGTATCTGTGCCTGCGAATCCTTCCTTAAGGATTCACACGAATCATCCGCAGGAACAAATAATCTCGGATATTTCTGAAGGTGTTCGCACGAGACATCAATTAGCTAATGTATGCGATGACGTGGATGACTGTAATTTATCTCCTTCAGAAGATCCGATTGTATGTGCTAATGCGGATTTGCACTCATCAGGGATTCTTAATATTGCACGATACATCTGCTTTTTATCCCAGATAGAACCAACAAGTGTCACGATGGCACTCAAGGAACCGTCTTGGGTTGAAGCTATGCAGTAGGAGCTGCAGCAGTTCGTGAGACTGGGTGTATGGGATCTCATTGAAAAACCCGACCGTGTTAAGAAGGCTATACCGACTAAATGGGTTTTTAAGTGCAAAAAGGACGACCGTGGGGTAATCTTGAGAAACAAGGCACGATTGGTCGTATTTTGTTACAATCAACAAGAAGGCATTGACTAAAACCAAAGTATATGCTCCTGTGGCACGTCTGGAAGCTATACGTATCTTTTTTTGCCTATGCAGCCTACAAGAACTTTAAGGTTTATCAGATGGATGTTAAATCGGTGTTCTTAAACAAAGAAATTCATCAACAAGTGTATGTGAAGCAGCCTCCCGGTTTCGAGGATCCAGACTATCCAGAGCGTGTTTATCAGTTAAAAAAGGCCCTTTATGGTTTACATCAGGCCCCGAGAGCCTGGTACAGCACGTTGGTTGATCATTTGATAGATAGCGGATTCAAGAGGGGAACTGTGGACTGTACATTATTTTACAAGAAAGTTGGTGATGATCTGCTCGTCGTCCAGATTTACATGGACGATATTATTTTTGGTTCGACAAACGACAGCTTGTGCAAAGACTTCTAGACGACGATGCAAACCAAATTCGAGATGAGTTCGATAGGGGAGATGAGCTTTTTATTGGGATTGCAAGTTCACCAGTCTGATTCCAGGATCTTTATCCATCAGACCATATGTGTGACCGATGTCTTGAGCCGATTCAAGATATCTGATGGCAACATCCCTTCGACACCTCTCCCTGTGGGTCACAATTTATCACCGGATGAATTGAAGGATACCGTAGATCCTACCCTATATCGAGCGATGATTGGTTCTCTTATGTATTTGACTGCATCTCGTCCTGATATTATGTTTGCTGCTTGTTTATGTGCCAGGTACCAATCGAGTCCCCGAGTGACTCATCTGGCGGCAGTTAAGCACATCTTACATTATCTGAGGGGAAATCCCGATATCGAATTGTGGTACCCCAAGGACGATAAGTTCGATCTCACCGATTATACTGATTCGGACTACGGAGGATGCAAGATCAACTTCAAGTTTACAACAGCGGATTGTTAATTCTTAGGAAACCGGCTTGTTTCCTGGCAGTGTAAGAAGCAGACGATGGTCTCAACTTCAACAGCCGAAGCGGAGTATGTGGCGGCCTCGAGTTGCTGTTCACAGGTTCTCTAGATCCAGCAACATTTGCGGGATTACGGTTTGAAGTTTCTTACTACTCCTATTTACATTGACAATTCGGCCGTTATTTCTATCACCAAAAATCCGGTTCAACATTCTAAAACAAAACACATTGAAATCCGTTATCACTGTATACGCGATTGCTTTGAAAAGAGACTAATTAATATCGAAAATATACACACGGATTTTCAAAAGGCTGTCCTTTATACCAAGGCATTTGATAAAACATGTTTTCAATACTTGCTGGGTATAAACGGTTTAAAAAGATTAACAGATATTCAACGGCTCAGTTGAAATTCAACAGCTATTTCTATCACCAAAAATCCGGTTCAACATTCTAAAACAAAACACGTTGAAATCCGTTATCACTGTATACGCGATTGCTTTGAAAAGAAACTAATTAATATCGAAAATATACACATGGATTTTCAAAAGGCTGACCTTTATACCAAGGCATTTGATAAAACATGTTTTCAATACTTGCTGGGTATAAACGGTTTAAAAAGATTAACAGATATTCAACGGCTCAGTTGAATTATTTTCATTTTTTTAAGTTTTTGTTTTGTTTGTCGTTTTTAGGGGGAGAAAAATATAAAAATCCAAAAATATTGTGGTTTTAGTTTGTACAGAGAAATAATAAAAAAAAAAACTCCAAAAACATTCAAATATTGAAAAACTCAAAAACATTGAAAAATTGCTCCTCAAAATGAGTCTTGAAGCAAAAAGGTAAAATGATAGTACATTGGTCATTTGCTCCTAAGTCCAGTAAAAAGTAAGTAATAAAAGACTGTGTGCTTAATTGCATTGATGTACTGCTAGGTCTTTTGACAAACAAGTACGGACTAGTAAGTGGTATAAACATAAATTGTTGAATAATCAGGGAGATTGGTTCTATAAAAGGTCTTGATAATGATGGCAAAAATGTAATAATACGGTCATACTTAAGCCTTCTAATCAATTTGAAAACAATTTTTAGAAAAAAGAGTCTAGTTGGTGGTTAACGCTTCAACGATGTATGGTCTTATGTCCTTAAATCCTGTATTGATGGGATGCTTTAGGGTTCCGAATTCCATTGGGTCTTTATGCGGTTTTACATCTGGTATTCATTTCGATGAATATTATAAAATGCTTGTAAAAGCGAACTGTAACTGCTTAAATCTCTAAACTTGATCACAAAAAGTACTTTGTGTACAAAATGAATTACAGACTTGATCAAACCACGCTGTGAGTCATACATTTTCCCCTTGCTCGCGTCTTATTACCATTAAGAAACGGACCACAAGGGACACAATGCCCGTAAACCGACAGATGAAATCGTGCATAGTCATCCATGGGAATAGACCTTAAGGTATTGCTTGATAACAGGGGTATGTCTTGTAGTGGGGATTACGGACTATGATTGCTTAAAAAATAATAATCATTTTACATCAAATTGGTTCTAAGGTTTAAGTCAAGTTGGGGTGATTTGGAGAAAATAAAATTAAGCTTGAATCAAGATTTGAGTTAATCATTTCTGATATTTGTGCTTAATCAAACCTATTAAAAATATCACCAAAAGTTCTGAAAAATTTGTTCGAAGATTTAAGTGGATAAACAATACCAATAATCGACTTAACACCAGTCATAATAAAAGCTGAAAATAAAACTGTGATAGACGGAAATTTTGGTCAATATGATTCCCTGCTCGACTCACAAAAATATGTACTGCATTGATAGTTTAATTGTTTACTACTTTCATTGTTTGTTAATTGAAAAATTTTAAAATCCAAAAAGATTTTTTCTTTTTCTTTTTCTTTTCTGCTTTATTTTTGATTTACCGAGCTGGCGA
Source organism: Bidens hawaiensis (assembly GCF_021521415.1). Classification (NCBI taxonomy): domain Eukaryota; kingdom Viridiplantae; phylum Streptophyta; class Magnoliopsida; order Asterales; family Asteraceae; genus Bidens; species Bidens hawaiensis. The sequence goes on along the minus strand of NW_027505468.1, from coordinate 90,283 downwards.
ATAATCCAAAACAAAAAGAAAAGTTTGATACCCCGAAGTTTTAAGTTAATCATGCTTAACGTATTTTCAACTGGTATCAGTTGATTTTTAACGTAAAAATCCATTTAATTTAAACATTACCGATCTTTGGTTGATCGGGTATTTTAATGTGTGCAATTTAAAAACTAGTTGGTTTTAATTGATTATGTAATTCATTGTTGAAACCCTAATTGGTTTTAATGATTATTTAAATCATTAATGAGATTTTGTCTCATTCGCTAAGGGTTTTTAGTGATTCGTTAACTTTGGTTTAACGAATGTCCAGCCTTTCATTATTTAAACATAACGAATGAGTATCTCATTCGTTATAATGACATTCGCTTCCGTTGTGCATAACGAATGGAAGACATTCGTGTAAATAGTTAACGAATGGATTGATTGATAATGTATCATTCGTTAAAATTTTAATGAATAACTTTGAGATTCATTATAAAGTTTACGAATGGAAGAGTTAAAGTATTATTGTTAAGGTGTTAACGAATGTGTTTCTTATTCGTTTAAAATCTTGAACGAATCAGATTGTAAATTAACGAATTAGGCCATTCATTAGTTCAAAATTTGAACGAATGACCTTGAAATACGTGAAATTATTGAGGTTTATAATCCCAATGCCAGATGAATGATCCTTCATTCGCCTATTTCCTATTTCATTGCCTTCCTAAACAAACTCTTGCAAAATTTTTCCAAAATCTCCTAACTGCATATTTCATGAAAGTTATTCTTGGTAATGGCGATCTCTACGATATGAATTTCATGAAAGTTTATACGGGTTTTTAGGGGTTAATCGAGTGTTGGAGAATCTGTTATAAACCAAACAATTAACCGTGTAAAACTCATAGTGTGATGAAAGTTATGATCGATAATCAACAATTAAGTGTATTAAACCATTTTCCGATTGGATTCATAAAGTTTCATTATGAAATTAGTATGGTTTCAATAGGTGTTTTGAAGATGTTTTTTTTTCATTGACTGAACTAAGTCAAAAATTAATTGAATGTTTGACTTGCAACAGTCAAATGTTTCAGTTTAAGACTAATTCGTTATTTATGTAACGAATGATCAATCAGTTTCGTTAAAAAGTTACCGAATGACTAAGGTAGCGAATGGATTATCAAATTTATAACGAATAAGTGTAACGAATCAGTCTTGATTCATTAAAGTAATAAGCTTTGATTCGTTATGATAACGAATGACTTAACGTATAAGTATGATTCGTTATTTGTAACTAATGTAAGCCATTAAGTGTATAACGAATGTCTCATTCGTATAATCTATTATAACGAATGAGATGCTTATTCGTTAATCAATGTTATATTTTTGAATAGTTTATTGATTTTTAATTCTTGTTTAAACAGAAATGGCTGACGAGATCATTCAAAACCCTGTTCCCGAGCAAAATCCAGAGGCTAATCCTGAACAACAGCCTCAAGTTCAAGAACAACCTGACAAACCTTAACAAGCTCCAGTTCTATTGTCGTGGAATAAAAGCCATAACATCTGCGCCTTTCTAGAGACTAATTTTGAAGATTCAACGTCAGAGGAATGATCAACTTTTTGATTCGTTCCAGGATTTACAGGGTTATCTCGACACACACTTTGGTTTACCAAAGCATTATGCGAGCCTTTTGGGATACTGCTAGGTTTAACGAAGCCGAGAACCAGATAGAAGCAGAAATACATGAGAAACGTGTAGTGATTGATGTGGGGGTTATTTTGGGCTTTGTTGATACAGTGGACGATAGATGTGAGTTCGATAAAAGTTTGATTTGCGGTTTGTTCGGACGGGTGAGATACAAAGGAGATTTGGGCAAGTCGATATACAACAAAGCAAATTTGTGCGAGCAGTACAAGTATTTGCTTCATGTATTCATACACTGTCTCGGTGGACGTAAAGGAGGATTTGATGAATGCCGAGTGATGCTGCAATCTGCCTTTGTTGCCTTAGTGTTAAACAAACCGTTCAATTTCTCTGAATTGGTTTTTTATCACTTGAAGGAGAATCGCACTAGCCGTCACAAGTTTCTTATGTATCCAAGATTCTTGCAGCTGATGATTAAAGATTTTACAGCCTACTTTGGTTAAAGATCCAGATGATGTATTGAAGCTGGACCAGATGGGTGCTGAGACTATGAGAAGGTTACGATCTTACCATGATCAAAGTATTCAGGAACGACCGAGGTATAAGCGTTTGATTGGCCATCTTGCCAATATTAACTATCAAGAGCCACCTAACGATCGATGGGCTCATGATGATTCTGATTCTGAGCGTGAAAGTCGTGATGGTGGTAATGGTGGTAATGATGGTGCTGATTGTGGTCCAGGACCACGCGTTGAGTTAATGTATGAACAGAAGTGTAAACGTAAAGGAAAAGGACCTATGGTGGAAAAGAGGGAGAAACCGAAGAAGCAAAGGGTGAGACGTGGGTCGAGTATTGAGATACCGAGTCAACCATTTGAACGACCGTCTCCACCCGTATCTATTTCAGCTCATATTCCTACTTCTCCAATGTCTCAGAGTATTCCGAGATCTTCTGATCCAATTGTAACTCGATCTCCAACTCCAGTTCATTTGCCTATTTCTCCAGTTCCTCTGACAATTACTTTAATGACTACTTCTATGTCGGATCCGTACTTTGGAGACGTGTTGAACACTGTATTGGCACGTATGCCGAGTCCACAGCCGACTACTCCAGCTACACCAGTTACTCCTACAATGTTGCAACGACCTGATCACTCATTTATGGCGTTTAATTGTCCTCGGGGTCCTATGCAACTTGTGCATCCGAACTTTTATGGTATGTCTCCTCAGGCTCAATGGTTTCATATGATGAATCTGTTGCACCTACAACACACTCAGATGCAAGTAGACTGAGAAGCTCATGAGTTAGCACAGAGGAATATGTTTAGACATATTCAGTTCGTTCAACGAGAAAACAGGGAACTTAGAGCCCTTGTTGCTGCTCAGGGGGAAAGACTAGACAAACAAGATGAGATCATCCTCCAACTACGAGTTGAAAAATTTGAGGAATGATGAAGATGATCCATATTATGGAGGGGTTGGTGATCAGCAACTGGGCGGTGGTACACCATCGACAGGTAATCAAGCTGGTGGAACAAGTACGGGTGGTGGTAGTGAAGGAAGTAATATGTAGATTTTGCCGTACAAGGATTATTCGAGACCCAAACCGATTGACGTTATACTGGCTAATATGCTTTTATTTGTTGGTATGGACGGGATTATGTACAGTATGGTGAATGCTGATGAGATCAAAGAGGGTGAGTTTGTTGATCACTCGCTGACCAAAGAACAAATTTCCCTGCTTTTGGATCTAAATGAGGACGAGGTTGAGTAACTTGGGAAGACACTTGTGGTTGATATTGAGTTTAAGGAAAGTAGAATCTGGGCATTCCACGCAGGAATGTGCCTGAGTATGAAGAAGTTGAGGTTGAAGATGTGACTGCTGAGGAGTATCCTGAGTTCTACACTGATAACAACAACGATTCAGGTATTCCATTTTTTACTACTAAACATGTTGAAGAAGCAGAGCAACGTCTAAGAGTAGAGAAAGAGAAGTGGAATAAAGCAACCGAGACAAGTCACCTATCTGTGAAAGAGAGGAAATGGAAACGTGCTTTAGATGGTAGGTTTGAGCATGATGTGAAAAGGATGAATAAGATGATCGAGGCCTTTCGGCATCACGAACAGGAGGAAGTCAAATTAGCGAAGGCTTGAGCATCTGCATATCAGATGAAAAAGTACAAGACTATCAAAGATGTGAAAGGTGAGTTGATTGCTTGGCAGTATGATTCAGAGCTTAAGGTTAATGTCGTGAAGTGGGAACATGGTATTTGTTATTTCAAGCGCCCACACGATATCTTATCTATGCCAAGGTGGGATGTTAGAACACTAGCCAACAGACCGTTTGTGAATCGAGGTAAAGATCAATGGGCTGAGTGGTTCTATGCTCATCTGGTACATGAGACCAAACATGGTTTCAAATTCTTCAAGCCACAAGTGCCGACACACAAATATATTGACGAGATTGATCTGTGCATTGGCTGGAGAAAGATGATTTTATAGGTGAAGCCACCGAAGACTATGAAGAGGGGCACCGATGAAGATCTTCCCTCAGAGTCTGTTCACCACATTCAACAAATGGTATTACGACAATCAGACTGGTGAAACGATTATAGTATTGGGCACCGAATCTAACACGAGGATTATACATGTGATTGATCCGATGTGGCTCGTTAACTTATCTATGTCTGACAACGACGTGCTATTTCAGAGTCAGATCATATTTGCTAACATAAGCGACTACGATCTTGCGATGCAGTTTTAGAGAGTTGTACAAGTCTGTTATGCATTCAAGATACATAGCTGCAATGATTGGAAGACAAAGATGTTCCAGAAATAAAGTATAAAGAGCTCGAGAGGAGGGGGAGTTTGTTGATACACGTTTTGGACGTCTCGGTCTTTATTAGTTTATTATTATATTTAGTTTATAATGTAAGGGCTATTTTGTAAATATGCCATTCGCTCTAATGTAAGATACATTCGTTACCCCGTAACGAGTGTATCACATTTGTATAATGTAAGCTCATTCGTTAACCATGATTAACGAATGAGATAACGAATGTGGGGCCATTTGCTTAGTTTAATGTATTAACAAATGAGTGTGTTCATTCGTTAGGTTAATGTAACGAATGACACATTCTGTAAGGATAACTTAACGAATGTGGTCATCCCCTATACATACCTGTAAGATTATCTCTAAAGTAATTTGAGTTCTGTTATTTTATCCTCTGAGTCGTTACGCTGCCCAAATATCCTCTCAACACACACAGTACATACACATAACAGTTTTCAGTCTAATCGTACATCTAATCAACGAACAACACGATGTTATCCTAGATCTAGATCCATATCAGGCTCTCTCATTAATACAAGTAACCAAAGTAGAGGAGGACGTGTAGGTTACAAATGTGTGGGAGGGTGTCCATTTCGTCTGTATTGTTCATATCACAAAGGCAAGAATTGCTATATGGTTAAAACTGTGAAAAGTAAGCACAACTACTAAAGAAACATGTCAAAGAATAGACAATTAAGTGCGTATATAGCTAAAGACTTCTTGCCATTATTTAAAGCTAATCCTATATGGCGTGCCAAGGAGATCCAATAAGCAGTTAAAGAGAAATACAAGGTGCTCAAACGTAAATGGTGGGCTTATAGTGCCAAGAATTGTGCATATAGGATGCTTTATGGGTCAATGAGGTATCATTATAGTAAATTTGGGTCTTACTTGGTAGCTTTAAAAAAAGAAAATCCAACTTCAACCTTTGAATTGGTAACTGCCCCACCGGGGTTCAATAACCAGGACCCAGATTCAAAATTGGAGACATTTTTTTAGGTTGTTTGTGTGTTTTGATGGGGATGAAGAGGGGTTATTTACCTGGTTGAAGGAAATTGTTGTGTTTAGATGGTTGTTTTGTCAAAACCTTTTTAGGAGGTATGCTACTGAATGCAATTGGAAGAGATGCTAATGACCAGATGTACATGGGCTGTTGTTGAAGGTGAGTCTAATGATAGTTGGGAATGGTTCATGGAAGAACTAAGAAAATGTGTAGAGGTTAAATATGGTGGAAAGGACTAGACACTTGTCTCTAACCAACAAAAGATATGACTTTAACTTTTTGATATCTAGGTTATATAAGTTCTAAACTCTTAAACTGGAATAAGAATTTCAAGGGTGGAGAGTTAAAGGCATATTTCTGGTAGGCATGAAGGGCTTATAATGAGGCTGACTTCAATGATGCCATTAAGAAGATGAAAGAAATATCAGTTGAAGCGGTGGAGGCATTCATGAAACGAAATCCTCAAAGCTTTGTAAGGTGCTTTCTTAAAAATCACACATGTTGTGATGCCATAGTAAATAACATGGCTGAGACTTTTAATGGAACCATAGTTAAGTCTAGATCTAAGCATATTATCTACATGTTTGAGGATATAAGAGTCTCAACAATGATTAAACTAACTGAAAATCATTCTGAAATGGTAGCTAAAGATGTGGTTGTGTGTACAAGGATACAAGATAAGCTTGATAAACCAAAAAATTGGGCTTTTAAAAGTGCAATGTTCCCATCATCATACAATGAGTTCCAAGTTAGGGATGATTTTGATGATGTTTCTGTGGACTTGCTTAACAGAACCTACACATGTAGAAAGTGGGACTTAAGAGGTATGTATATTAATTATTCAAAAATTAAGTTATCTTTATCTTTCTCTTATTGTGTATAATACAATTTAGGGATGAGCTCGGTACCGCACCGTTACCGACCAGTACTGACCTGAAATACCGATACCGAAAATCATGAAATCTTGGTACCGGTATTGAAGGTAAAAATTCCAGAAATACTGGTCCCGTACCGTACCGTACCGGTCCCGAAACTCAAAACTTTGGTACCTATTGGCACCGGTACCGAGTTTGCTCATCCATAATACAACTTTTATTTTAATAAGTAACCATGTAAGCACGTATGTCCAGTTGCCGGGTTTCTTGGAAGGAATGCTGAAGAGTTTTTCCATGAATGTTACCTTAAAGAAACATACTTAAGGTCATATGCATATACAATTCCACCTTTGCCTAGTGAAAGGTTTTTGTAAGGCTTAGTTCCCGGTAACCCTACTTTGGCGTTGGATTTACTCATAAACACAGTTCTAAAATCAGAGTTAATTAAAAACTTTCTCGGAATACTAAATCATCAACCATCAAATTACAAATCAACAAAATCTTATCTTAACAAAAGTTGAATTGTTTTAACATAACATCATATTTCATAATATTTCTTCCCCGAGATGCCAGTCTTCCAGTCCCTACCATGTGCCATCCTCACGCCAGCTCCTTTAACCTATTTACCTGCGTGCATACTAAAAGTCAGCTACGCTGAGTGAGTTCTAGTTAAGCAGGTAACTTACATTACATTCATATTCTTACACATGTTTATATATATATATCCAAGACACATATTACGTTTGTTCTTACTTTCATACTTCCATACATTCATATCTTTACTAACCTTCATTATTTTTATACAGACATAACCGTTCTACGTTTTAAAGAGCCTTTCGCCCTATGAACTTCTTAAATACTATTAGGGTCTGCAACCCTTTACTCTTCGCATATATTATTAGAGTATGCAACCCTATACTCTTCGCATATATTAGTAGGGTATGCAACCCCGTACTTTTTGCATATATTATTAGAGTATGCACCCTTTACCCATTCAACCATACCTGTCTCATCAATCATTCATATAATCATCATATAATAATAACATTCCATACATGGTCATACACGTGTCATAAACATACCATTCAAGTAAATGTATTATCTATCACATAGGAGTATGCACACAGCCCCGAAAACATAACGCATAAAAGGGGCTAGAACTCACCTGAATTCGGTTTCTCTCGCCTTTAATGGTAATGCTCCTCCTTAACAGTGCACGGCTAACTGTACAACACATTACGCGTGTTAATTGTCCATTACTACTACTTCTTACATCTAAGTTAATGAAACCCTCAACTAACGGGGATTCAGGGGCAGCGCCCCTGGTAGCGGGGTCTAGGGGCTGCAACCCCTAGCAGGGTCTAAGGGGCAGAGCCCTTGGCAGGATCTCATGTAATTTGGTATAGCCATTTCGCAAGAAATTTCGCTTGGAATTTCGCATGGAATTTCGCATAAGAATTTTATATGAAATTTTGCATGAGAACTTCGTATGGAATTTCGCATGAGAATTTCGCTTCGCATGGACCATTTCGCTTTGCATGGCCATTTCGCTTCACATGGACCATTTCGCTTCGCATGGACCATTTCGCTTTGCATGGCCATTTCGCTTAGCATGGCATGCAATGCGAAATACTTAGATTTCACATGGCATGCGATGTGATACCCTTTTCGTGCGAAATAGACTCGATTTACCTTATTTTGTTAATTTAGAGCCATTTTACCCAAGACTCTTCCTTAGAATCCGTCTTAGACCTTTTTATGGGTTTCGGGTTGTACCAACTTTGTATACCCATGTTTCTCACAGTCCAATCGTCACCTTTTTTTAGCTTAAAACGCACCCAAGAGGTTATAACTTACCAAGTTTATGTTTTTCTTACATTTTATAGCCCGATCTACCATTGTATTAGTTTGCATGTCGAAGCCAACCTAAAACTTAACCTTTTTAACCAAAACCCACCTTCGGTTCTCGGGTTCGGTTCAAATCCGAAACAACTCGAGGATCTGGACGTGATTCTTGATGTTTGATGGCGTTTACACACGAGGTTCTTTCTTCTTTTAGCTCCGGAGGTTTCGGGTGTTAGAGGGAAAGTGTGTGTTTTAGTATGTGTTATGGTGGAAAGAAATGGTGAAAGGAATGGGAGATGGCTTTATATAGGAGGCTATAGGCCCCACCTTCCACTTCCATACCAACCCAATCCTTATCCAAATACAAACACACACACAATTAAACTAACGACACACCGATAATAATAAAACTTTCCGTTATTTATTCACAGAAATGCGGATGTTACAGTTTTGGCCAAATGTTGATTATCCTTTGGACCCTCCTCCCATCAAAAGTCAACCTGGAAAATCAAAGAAAAAAAGAAAGAGAGATCCCCATGAAAATCCAAAGAAGCTAGGTACATCGACAAACATGGAATTGAAATAAGTTGTACAAATTGCAAAGAACTAGGGCATTAACATCAAAAAATGTACAACCGGCAAGTGAACCGGTCGACTCTAGTACAGCTAAGTAAGTCCGGATATCGAACCCAAAAGACTCTTTTAATTACGTAAACTAGCTAAATTAGACTCAACTACATACACGACTATTTATTTATATTATTGGGGGGTTTTACTAAAAACTAATATTAAATTAATCACTAAGACTTAAAGACGACTTAAATCTAGACTTAATTCAAATGATGACAAGCAACCACCTAGGCTACAATCCCTAATGCATCAATTATCAAATTGTAGGAAAATGCTAAGTTATGGAACTGGGATCTTAAAATAGTCACTTAAAGAAAACCCAAACAGGACCCCTAACCCTTCTCAAGAAGACACCTATGGATATCTATTAACTTCTTAAAAACACCAGCTTAATTAGACTCACTTACGGTCGCTAATTTATTTTATGATAAGTACCTCTATAAGAAATCCTACCTTACAACGCAGAAATCAAAGGTAGTTTAAAGTATACACTTGATTAGATAAACAAGGCTGAAAAATCAAACCTAGACGGACTCTATCATCTTATAGTTATTTAGATTATCAGCACACATAAGTCTACTAGATTTATTAATATTGTTCCTATGGTTTTATTTCAAATCAACCATAAACTAGTCAAAAACACACAGTAGATGACCTAACAGAATCCTATCATATGAAACAATCACCAAGGAAACAGTGAAACAATAAAACTCGTCAAACAATCCTAAGCACACATATGCATCGAATGAAAAACAATAAACTTCTTACTTAATCATAAACCATAAACAAAACGCATGTTGAGTCGGATATCTGCTAAGGAAGATTGGAATCTTCTCAACTTCCTCCGGAAAATAGCTAAGTATGGACTTCGAGCAAGCTTGGACGATCGAGCATGGTTTACTACCTCGAGCAAGGTCTTCAGAACCTTTAGTGGTTAATTCTTCTAAGTGTTAAGGCTTCGAGCAAGCTACACTACAACGAGCAAGAGTATTCTTCCATCGAGTATGGATTGCCAATCGAGCAAACAACTTGATCATTCAAATTATAACTAAGTGATTCCGAGCATAGGATGTTCGAGCACATGGTGACCAGCATGGATGCAATAAGAAGATGTCATGTGCTTAAAGCAAGGACTTCGAGCACGGTTCGGTTCCCACGAGCAAGATTTACATCCGAGCATGCTAAAGATTGCTCAATAAGTCTATTAGACAAGACTGAAGACATCAAGGAAAATGGGATTGCTCGATGGACTATTTCGAGCAAAGCAAGGATTAGTCAAGAAGAATGAAGTCTGCTAGAGGAGAATATTTTCTCTGAAAATATTCTAAGTAAAGTATGCTCGAAGACACTCATCGAGCATACCTATCATATTAAGTCTACTCGAGCAAGATACTTATCATGCTCGAAGACTCTTACACTTGTATTTGTTTTTGTCTTTCATTATGTAATAATTAGGGATTCTAAAAAGAATGTCAGGGTCTATAAATAGGGTCCTAGGTTTACATTTAGGGCACAGATACGGACAAGGATTACGAGAAACGTTACAATGAATATTCCTTTTGTCTCCTCGTACCGCCGCCACCGCCTTTCACGAAACCCTAGACATTCCTTTCAATGTTTCTTTAAATGATGTATTAAATGCAGTGAATCTTTATCTTTGATTGTCTTTATTGATTATCATTTATTGTTTCATTTGCTATTATTTCACACCTTCGCTCCCATCCGTTGAATATCCTGATTCCGCCGGGATATTTGATAGGCCTTTGGATATTGAATTTGTGTGCTCTTGTCAACCAACCTAAGGTTGCACCAGATTAAAACGGTCCTGATAAGTGGTATCAGAGCTTGAGTAGCTCGCTGAAGGCCACGGGACTGAAGGCTGTGATAAAGCTTGAAGCTTTACAAGATTTTCATCAAATAAATCTCAGATCTGTTCAAGATGGATGATCAAGAAGTTTCAACCAACAAGATTCCAAGACTTTTAGGTCAAGAAAACTTCATAAAATGGAAGGTGCTGTTTGAAGCTGCTGTGAACTATCATGACCCTGAACTTTAGACTTCTATCACAGAAGGACAGCATGTTCCTTCCACTGCTACAAACAACAGTACCACCATAGAACGGAAAATGAAGAAAAGGGATGACATGGCACTGTCGATACTGAAGCTAGGTCTATCTTGGGAAATACTGACAGCTATCAATCATCACAAAACTACAAAGGAAATGTATGATGCAGTTATTGAGATGTTTGAAGGAAATACTGAATTAAGAGGCATTAAAAAGGATAGATTGAAGCAACAGTTAGGTAGATTCAGGTTCAAGGAAGGGGAAAGATTGAAGTCTGTACTGCAAAGATTCATGGTCATTGTAAATGAGATTAGAACAACTAACTTACAAATCTCTGACTTTGACCTGAATAAGAAACTACTATCTTCATTGTCTAGTGAATGGTATACTGCCAGCAAATTTATCAAGGAAAAAGCCAATTTTCCCATCTTTAAGTTGGATGATGTGATAGCTTTCCTGAAAGCTGCTGAACATGAGATGATTGAAAATCACATGATCAGAGAAGATAAGCCCAGCTTCCCAATGAAAAATGCTCTTGTAGCTCCAATGGGAAATCTCTCTATCAAGAATCAACAACAACCAATCATTGAGGAACCGGCTGAAACAAGCTCGGTGTGTGGAGGTAGTCAGTCAAGATTCAATATACAAATGATAGAAGATGACACCAACTCATCAGCAAGTGGACACCCTCCCTATATGCCAAGCAATCCAAACCATGGAGCAGACTATCAAACTCTATTTTCCATGTTCACTGATTCATATCACGCTTTTGTGGCCAAAAATCTGATCAACACAAGCATTGTGCAGGAAGACCTTGAGCAGATTGATGTTGATGATTTAGAAGATATAGACATCAAATGGCAGGCTGCAATGCTAGTTATAGGAAGCAAGAGGTTGTACAATAGGACAGGAAGGTCAAGTTTCTCAGGACCCAATGAAAGAATTGGTTTTGACAAATCAAAAGCAATTTGCTACAACTGTTAGTAACCCAGTCACTTTGCCAGAGAATGCAATCAACCCAAGCAAATGGGAAATCAAGTGAATCAAAATTAGTTATACCAGATTCAAAACCAAAACTTCCAGCATCAAAGAAATCAAATGCTCAATTAAAACCCCTACCATCAACAGAACAGATCTTAGCAACAACCTTTCCAACCTCAAAGAAATAACCAACTATAGATTCACAACAACCAGAACAGAGTCAATCCAAATTCTGTGAATTAGGTTAGAGACCAAGGGAATTTTGCAGTAACAAGGGTACCTCAAGATGGTGAGTTTGACTGGAGCCATCATGCGGCAGAAATGGAAAAAGCAAACGTTGCTTTCATAGCTAAAGTGCAGGACAAAGTAGAATCTTCAAATTCCCAGGTACATTCTGATATTTCTATTTCTGATTTTCTTTTAACAATTGATGAGCTTAATCAGGAGATTGGAAAGTGGAAGTCAGAATGTGAGAGAAAAGAAGCATTTCTAAATGTGTATGAAACTAGTGAGGCAACCTATGAAAACCAAATTAAAGGCCTGGAAGAGGATTGTATGTAAGCATACAGAACTCAATCAAGGATGACAGTTGAGATTGAGGGATTGAAGAAGATGTATGCAGATGAGAAGCTTAAGAATGCTGAACTGATAATCCAAATGGAATTCCTAAAAAACTTGATATCTACTAGAAACATATTTGGATTTGTAGACAAAATGACAGATGAAGAGTAGTACAAGAAGGTACCACCACCTTTTTGCGATAGTTATCCACTAAGAGTAGACAAGGAGAGTAGGAATGAGTATTTGAAAAAGTTTAAGAATGTGTTTGAAGACATAACTAAATTTGTAAAAATATATGAAGATGTAATCGTTGATGATAAGGGAGAATTTGTGATGAAGCAGAACATGAAATCAGAAGATAATGAGGTTGATAAGAAAGAAGGTGAGAAAAAGAAATGGAGTGAATACTCTAGTGATGGAAGTACTTGCAACTGTGGCAGTACCAAATCATCAAAAGGCAAGAAGAAAAAGAAGGGATCAAATAAGAAGAAAGATGAAAAGATTCCACTATTGCCAAAGATGACTCCCAAGATACAGAAACATTATGAACAGATGAGAAGAGAGCATGTGGCATTTGACATTTGTGCCAGATCTCAATCAGAAATCAAGAAAAGGAATAATGTACCTCAGAAATCTTCATATGATCAACACATCCACCAATCTATCCAGTTTTCTCTAATCATGAATTATTCGATATTAGGGATAATGACTATGTCTTAACAAAGAAGATTTTGAATGATCAGAAAGATAGCTCCACTAGATGTATTACAAAGCCAAAATTCATCAAGTTTGTGAAAGAGAGATATCCGCAAGTACCTGATCTGAACAAACCCATCAAGTTGGATTTCAACAATTCTTTATATCCCAAAACCTCTTTGGGATTTGACTTTCCCAAACCAAGTGACAGAATCAAAGACCATAAAATGCTGGAAGATATGGGAAGTTTTGCAAAGGTATGGTGCACAAAGTGTGATGCCTACGGACATCATACGGATTCATGCTGGGTAGTAGAAGAAATGTTTGAAATTCTTGATGTGGTAAGCGGTTTTGACATGAAGAGCTACAAGAAAATGTATGAGAGGTATTTTAATGGAGACAGAAGTTCATCAGATTGTGAGAAACAAAAGCTGGTCTTGGAAAGAAGGCTAAAGACCATTCTGAACATTAAAGAAAGTGAACAAGTTTCAAGCAAGCCTGTGAAGAACACAAGGTCAAATAACAAGGGAAAAGCCAAAATGAGACTCGGTGTTCTTAATGGTGATGAAAAGTTCTTAATGAAGCAAGGGTTTGAGCCAAGAGGGTTTCAGTGGAAGACTAAAAAAGAGTTGAATGATTGGAAAGACTGTGTGATTGATCAGATTGAAAACAACATTAAGTCACCAGGTGTGTCAGTTGGGTCAGACTCAGACTCAGATGAAGATTGTGAAACAGTATATGAAGATCCACTTCCACTTCCAGCTCCAACTCTTGATGCATCTCCACTTGAATCTGACTTGCAAACTGATACAGTTTGTGACTCAGAATCTAACTGATTCTCTTATGTATGTGTGTGCAAGAACAGTCCATGAATTGCAATGATAGGTATATGGGCAGTGGCTGTTCCAGACACATGACCTATGATAGGGAAGCTCTTGTAAACTATGAAAGAAAGTATGAAGGTCCAGTTGCCTTTGGGAATGATAGGGAAGATTGTTGGAAGAGGCACTCTCACCAATGGCAAGGTATCCTTTGAGAATATGCTGCATGTTGAAGGAATACAATATAATCTACTCAGCATATCTCAAGTCTGTGACAAAGGGTACAAAGTGGCTTTCAATGATGAACACTATCTAATCCTAAAGCCTGAATTTGTGATTCCAACTGATATGATCATGATGATGGCTCCAAGGAATGGCAACCTCTATGAGCTTAGAATGAATACTGCTACATCTAGAGGTGGTTCATGCTTTGTTTCAAAGGCCACTGAAAATGAGTCTAAGTTGTGGCATAGGAAGACGTGTCATGTCAACTTGAAGAATATGAACAAGCTGGTGAAAGGTGAACATGTTGTTGGCCTTCCAACAAGATAATTTAAGCTTGAAGAAAAATGCACATCTTGCCTCAAAGGGAAACAACACAAATCCTCTCATAAAAGCAAAATGATAAATACTATTGATGAGGTCTTGGAACTATTCCACATGGATCTGTTTGGTCCTGTGAGTGTTCCAAGCATTGGAAAGAGAAGATACTGTTTAGTCATCACTGATGACTACTCAAGATTCACATTGGTTTACTTCTTAGGATCAAAGGATGAGACACCTGAATTGATCAAAGGATGTGTGATCAGAATGGAAAATTTACTTGACAAGAAGGTGAAGGTCATTAGAAGAATGGGGTTGCAGAAAGAAGAAACAGGACATTGATTGAAGCTGCAAGAACTATGATTGCTAATGCAAACCTGCCAGTTACATTATGGGTAGAAGCAATCAACACTGCTTGCTATGTGCAGAACAGGGTTCTACTGAACAAGACTCAAAATAAGACTCCATATGAGGTTATCTTCAAAAGAAAACCTTGTGGGAAGTTCTTAAAGCCGTTTGGATGTAGATGCTCACTTTTGAATACAAATGACTATCTCAACAAATTCCAGTCAAAATCACTGGAATGCTTCTTTGTGGGCTACCCATCTCATTCAAAGGCTTATAGAGTCTATGTTAAGGAGCATATCGTAGTAATTGAATCTTCTGACATTATCTTCAATGAAAACCATTTTAATAATGTTGAAGGACCCAAGTAGCTATTTGACATGGAAAAGATGATCAAGTCCTTCAAGATATACAATGAAGACATGGATGACAGCATGTACAGAACAAGCTTTGAAGAAAAAGGAAAACAAAAGCAACTTGATATGGACAAGCTTTGGTCATCAGTTGATCCTGAACAGAATGGATTTACTTTTAAAAGAAGCAATCCAGGAGCATGTGAAATGGAAGTTACTGATCAGGAAGCTGCAGTTGAAGTTTCAAATGATGGACCAAGTGATATGGAGAGTGAACCTGTTCAAAGTCAGCAACCAGTTCAACCTGAAGAGACAAATGGATTTGAAGACATGTTTCAATCCTTGTTTAACTCTCTTCAAATTGGGACAAATGAAGCCTCAACATCTGCAAACTGTCATACTCAAACAAATGTTGAAAATCATGAAGGATCTGAAAGTGAATCTACTGAAATGAACATGACAAATCTTGAAACAGAGGTTTCAGCACAACAAGTTGTGCATACTACTTCTGTTGAGAGAAATCATCCAGTAGAGAATATCATCGGGGACTTGCATGAAAGGGTGACAAGAAGTTCTTCTGAAAGGGAAAACATCTGCCTGTATTCTTGCTTCCTATCTCAAGTTGAACCAAAGAACATTAATCAACCGTTGAAAGACAACATCTGGGTAGAAGCTATGCAGGAAGAGTTAGCTCAATTCAGAGACTTACATGTATGGGACTTGGTTGATAAGCCCAGAGGCAAGTATGCTATTGGAACCAAATGGGTGTTTAGAAACAAGAAATATGAAAGAGGAATTGTAATCAAAAACAAGGAAGACTGGTGGCTCTAGGATGCTTACAAGAAGAAGGAGTGAACTTTGAAGAAGTCTTTACTCCTGTTGCAAGACTAGAAGCCAACAGGATCTTTCTGGCATATGCAGCATCTATGAACATAAAAGTCTATCAATTAGATGTTAAATCTACATTTTTGAATGGAAAGATAGATAAGGAGGTGTATGTTACTCAACCTCCTAGATTTGAAGATTCAATCCATCCTAACAAGGTTTATAAGCTTAGCAAGGATTTGTATGGACTACATCAAGCTCCTAGAGCTTGGTATGATGAGTTGTCAAACCATTTGTTTAACAATGGCTCCTGCAGAGGAGCTATTGATAAAAATCTGTTTTACAAAAGATGGAACAAGGATTTGCTGCTTGTACAAGTCTATGTAGATGACATTATCTTTGGCTCTACCAATGAACAAATGTGCAAGGAATTTGAGCATGAAATGAAATCTAAGTAAAAGATGAGTTCAATTGGAGAAATGAATTTCTTCCTTGGGCTTTAAGTGCAACAGAAGGCTGATAGAATATTTATTAATCAATCCAAATATGTCCAAGAGATTCTTAACAAGTTCAAGTGCCAGGACTACAAGACAGTGTCTACACTAATGGACACACATGAGAAGATGGTACCTGATGAGAAGGGGGAGCCAGTGGACCAGCATGAATATAGGGCCAAGATTGGATCACTTATGTATCTGACAGCATCTAGGCCAGATATTATGTTTGTTGTGTGTGTCTGTGCAAGATTCCAAGCCAACCTCAAGGTCTACACATGCTAGCAGTTAAAAGAATTTTCAGAAATCTCAAAGGAAAGCCAGATTTGGGGATTTGGTATCCAAAGAACTCTTCTTTTGACTTGATGGCCTACACAGACAGTGACTATGATGGTTGCAACATGAGTAGGAAATCAACTTCAGGAGGTTGCCAGTTTCTAGGAAACAGGTTGGTGTCTTGGCAATGCAAGAAGCAGACTTCAGTTTTCATCTCAACTGCTAAGGCTGAATACATTGCTGCATCCGCTTGCTGTGCAAAGGTTCTATGGATTCAGAATCAACTATTGGATTATGGTCTGAATTTCTTACTTACTCCAATTTTAATTGATAATACTGCTGTTATGTTCATTGTTAAGAATCCAGTCCTACATTCTAAAACCAAGCACATTGAGATTAGGCATCACTTTATTGGGGATTATAGTGAAAAAGGCCTAATAGAAATAAAACGGGTAGATACATCTGATAATCTGGCTAATTTATTCACCAAACCATTAGATAAAACTAGGTTTCACTTTCTGTTAAAATGCCTAGGTATGATAAATGCTGATGAAATCTGATTGATAATATGTGCTGAGGTGCTAACTGACTATCTTTGTTACTCACTGTGAATGTTTACATGATTTGTTGCTATGCTTAACTAATTATTCTGATTGCATGAATCATGTTTGTGACTATTTTGTTTGATGAATCATCATGAATTCGATGTTATTGGTTTCTGTACTTAGATCCGTGCTTACATGATACATTTATGTGATCTAAGTATTTCGAGCATGAATCTGTGCTTGACACTATGTGCAGCACAATGACTTTGTTTTGAATCATTTCTATGTATTTCGAACACATGACTTGTACTTGAGCAAATTGAAACTTCTAGGAAGTACAACGAGCACATGCATTAAAATGACAAATTTGAGCTAAGTCTATCGAGCACACACTGACAGGATATATTTAAAGTTTGCTCGATAGGATACTTGTGTGCTTGGAGTGAAAGTTCACTCAAAATTAACTGAGTTTGCTAAATGTGTGAACTTTGTGGGCTGTTTGTTAGTCCATGTGCTTAAATGATAAAATGTGTTTCAAAATTAGATGCAAAAAGGAATTTCTTAAGGAAAATAATTTTTGATACAAAATGTTTTTGACAATGCAAATAGTTTTCGGTGTACATATAAGAGAAATGATAATATTATTCAGTTCCAAGCTTTAAAGAAGCTTAAAATGTTTTAAGTAGAAATTGAATCCAACCCTTTGGGAAATGATAGTATATTGGTTAAACTCCTAACCCATGGATTATAGGCTTAAAGATCTCCTGTTCAGTAAATTGACATTATGTACAGCATCTTTTCATGAGTGTAGTGACATATGTGATACAAACATAATGATCATGCTAAGTTTGACGTGGTGATTCATTCGAAAACCAAGATTTGTTTCCTTGCACATCTCTCCGAATGATAGGCAGAAAGGCAATTATCCAATGATACACGAGCCTGTTAGTGTTTTTGGTCACACAAAATTATATTTACAAAGTATTATGAGCAGATATATAATTATTGCTATACAAAAGCATATCAAAAAGAAAAAGAAAAATATGAAAAAGAAAAATGATTAAAAAATAGTATATCAAAATATAGTTATCAAATAATAATATATCATGACTTAAGGGGCACTTCGGGAACTACAAGAGTGGGGCATTCAAATAAGTCCTAAACACCCTGAATATAAGGCATGTAAGTCCGGATGGCATGTAAGTCCAACTTTCAACCTTATAGTCTGATATCTATATATATATAAATAAATAAACTGCTCATCAAAACAAATTTTGACCAAGGTATCAGGGGGTTGAAGTCAAATTGGGGTGATTGGAGAAATCTAAATAAGCTTTGAGAAGAGATTAGGAACAACTTGAAGTCTAAGATGTAACCATTCTATTTTACGCAACTAATTGAATACTAAGTATATCACAAATGTTATGATAATCATGCCAAGTGCTACTACCCAAAGTCAACCTGACCTAAGTTGTAATAAGGTCGAAAATGAAACGGTGTGAAATTTTTTAACCAATATGATCCCATGTTGAGATCTTTCTAAAATGGTTTGAAATGAATTTTCAACTGAATTTTGATCTCTTATTCACCTTAAATTTATGCTTAAATTGTAACAATGACTCAAATGATTTATCTACATAGTTTAGGCTGAATTTAAGTGTGGTATTTGTCTAGTCTGCTAGGCAGATAAAATGTGTTCACAAATGCAATCTGTTTTGTGCTAAGTGATTTCGAGTATGATCTAGGTATTGTAATGTACTTCGAGCTCACTTTACCTTTTGGTGCTTTTCGAGCACAATGATATGCTTGGAAACCTTTCCTAAGTGTTTCTAGCATGGATATCGTATTTGTTGCTCCTCGAGCACAATGATATACTCTGTATACTTAAGTATCCCGAGCATAGATATCTCATATGTGGTCTTTCGAGCACATATGTTCACATGATAAATTTTGTTATAAGTATTTTCGAGCATGCATGTTCTTCACAAGCAAATGTTATGTCATGATAGATTTCTAAGTGTTGTTGAGCATGCATATACTCCTCGAGCATAGGTGTTCACTGAAATTGTTTTAAGTATGTTCGAGTAAGAGTTGAGTTGTGTGAAATGTGTCTCGAGTATACTTGATTACCTGATTATTTCCTAAATACTTCAAGCATATGGGTTGAGGGTAAGCAAAGGTGTTAAGTTGTTCGAGCACAGTTACGAGCATACCAATTAGGATCTCAAGCATGATCTTATGCTCGAGTATGTATGACTTCACATTGAAAGTGGTAAGGGTCTCGAACATGGGTGTACTCGAACACGATGATAAAAGGATAAACTTTTCTTAAGTATCACTCAAGTATACTTACTTTCGAGCACACCATAAATGAACATTAACCAATATTCTGTGCACGTCAAGCTTGTACTAGAATGTGTACTCGAGTACAGTGGGAGACAGCTGTCTATTTGGCTGTATACTCGAGCACGGGAGGTACAATTAATTTGAATTAAATGACAACTGTTATGCACTAGACGACAAAATAGTACTGTACCAACCAAACGTTAGGTATAAAGGGGGGACTTATAAACTTTTTCACACATTTCATTTCCCTCTCTTAACCTAATTGCGAAAACCTTTTGCTCGTTCATCCCCTGCTTACTCGAATACTCGATTACTGCTCTATTGTACTTCAGAAAATAGCCATTAGCTATGTTTCAACTTTGGTAAGATATCGATACTCGATTATCGTCTCTCGATTATCGTCTCACCAATTTCGGAACTAGGGTTTCTGTTTGATTATCTTACTAATCGTTTACTTGTTTGTGCAGGTACGCATATTACTACGGAACATGTTATTGAAGACACCATTCTCTCTTACTATCATCGATTATCGTTTATGCATCTATATTTACTGACTATTCTTTTCTATTGCAGAACTAATGGCGATGAAATTCGAAAAGAGACATAACATGTGTGCCCAGTTGGAGGTTGATAATGATAACAGGGAAGTGGATCTGATGATAAACTTCCTAAATAACTCCAACTTACGAGTAGCTTTAACTGAGAACCCAACGATATAAAGGAAATCATATTTCTGACTTTTGGGAATCCGCCACATATGTGAATGATGTTAATGGGGAAAGAATTGAGGCCTCTGTGCTAAATAATGATTTGAGATTACTGAAGCTTCAATCAGAGCTGCACTGAACTTAAATGACAATCATATGGTGCAACCATCAAACTCTGTTCCAAGGCTGTTGAGAGTATTTCAGGAAACTATGGGTTACTAAGGGGATGTTAAGGAAGGAGAGTTTCAAAAGGGCAGTTTCCCACTAATTTACAGATTCCTTATTCATCACGTTATCCAGTACCTATCTCCAAGGAGAGGGACTTGGACTTTACTAAGCAGGGAACTTGCATCCTTGACTGTAGCTATCTTATATCAGCAACCTTTCAATGTGTCAAGACTGATCTTCAACGGTTTAGTTTCTAATGTTGAGAAGAAAGTGAACCAGAGATTCCTCATGTACCCGAGATTTTTACAGATTCTTATAAATAGGTCTTTGCAAGATCTACAGCAAACAGGTGAAGTTCTAAGATTACAAGATCCAAACATTTGTTAGAGAATGAAGGATGCCCATAGTAAATTCATTGACAATGATGATTGGGATGTTTTCCCATGGCTACTTGTTCCTGCCTTAGGTGCTATTAATGTACTTCGTACTCCAGGAAACCTCAATCAGGAGGTGCTTCTCCTTTATCTGCTTCCCAACAGTACTCTTCAACACTCTTCTTTTACAACTAGTTGAGAAGAAACTAGTTCCCAAACTCATGTGAGCACAAAAATATGAATTCAGCTTGATCCACCAATCATTGAAATTATGAGGATGTGAAAATTTTGGCACACTTTAATTCCTAGGTCTAGATATCCTCCTTCTTTGCTCTATTGATTTACGTGGCGATCCAAGAACGAGTATTTCTAAAAACCTGCCAGCTTTCTCGCGCATTCGCGGATGATGTTTCACAATGAGATGTAGTTTTTTATTCTTCAACTCTTCGGATATCTCATGTGATTCTTCTTTAACAATTAGCTTCTTAACGACTCCCCAAATAACAATACTTCAAGCTTCTTAATATCTTTTTCGGGGTTAAAATCTCTCTCATCCATACCGGTTAAACCCACTAACTCTTCACCAAATTCATCTCTAAACTCGCCCTCCCAAGAGGGAATACACTCCTCTATCTCTCTGCAAACGAACATCCTCAAACTCGATCACCGGCTCACTAAGTTGTATTCGACTTTTTAAGCCTGACTGAAACTCATCCGCAATATTCCAAAGCGGTGTACTTGGATTAATGCTATGGACGACACGCATGAAATCCATTAATATCTCTTATGGATGTGGTATGTAATCCATCATTGCACCAGATGAGTCCTTACAACCAACAACATTCCCCATCCTATCATATATCGGGCAAAATTTGAGCTCATAGTAGCACTCCATGAAGATCACTGCAAAGATAAACCTAAACGAAAAAGGATCACGGGCACCAGATAATAGTGAAATAAACTATATATTACAGAAAAAAAACTAAACTAATTTAAAGCAATTAAACTAAACTGTATTAACCTAATACTATAAAAATAAAATAAAATAAAAACTACTTAGACTCCTACGACTCAAAAACAAACAAAATACAAATAGCACGTATGTAGCAAGTAAGTCTAATCAAAGCTAATAATGCAATTGTCAAGAGTCCCCGGCAACGGCGCAAAAAACTTGATGTGCTAAAAGTAGTTATTAATTTATTAACTAAATAAACGTTAATCTAGACACTAAGTAATAATTCTAGATTCTTAACTTAACTAAAACTACTAACCGGCAAGTGAACCGGTCGACTCTAGTACAGCTAAGTAAGTCCGGATATCGAACCCACGAGACTCTTTTAATTACATAAACTAGCTAAATTAGACTCAACTACATACACGACTATTTATTTATTTATATAATTGGGGGGTTTTACTAAAAACTAATATTAAATTAATCACTAAGACTTAAAGACGACTTAAATCTAGACTTAATTCAAATGATGACAAGCAACCACCTATGCTAGAATCCCTAATGCATCAATTATCAAATAGTAGGAAAATGCTAAGTTATGGAACCGGGATCTTAAAATAGTCACTTAAAGAAAACCCAAACAGGACCCCTAACCCTTCTCAAGAAGACACCTATGGATATCTATTAAGTTCTTAAAAACACCAGCTTAATTAGACTTGCCTACGGTCGCTAATTTATTTTATGATAAGTACCTCTATAAGAAATCCTACCTTACAGCGCGGAAATCAAAGGTAGTTTAAAGTATTCACTCGATTAGATAAACAAGGATGAAAAATCAAACCTAGCCGGACTCCTTACGAAGAACTAAATCTAGAAATCTTAAACAACCAAGACTTATCATATAATCTATCACCTTACAGTTATTTAGATTAGCAGCACACTTAAGTCTACTTGATTTATTAATATTGTTCCTATGGTTTTATTGCAAATCAACCATAAACTAGTCAAAAACATACAGTAGATGACCTAACAGAATCCTATCATATGAAACAATCACCAAGGAAACTGTGAAACAATAAAACTCGTCAAAAAATCCTAAGCACACATATACATCGAATGAAAAACAATAAACTTCTTACTTAATCATAAACCATAAACAAAACGCATAGTCCAAACTAAAATCCAATGTCAACAAATGTTCATCATAAAGCCTAGGTAGTTTAGGGGTTTAGTCAACAACCATACTCAAAAACAAAAGAAAACAAGTAGGTTCAAATAATGAATTCATAATGAAAATAATATATTCAAACCAATAATAATGATGTTTGAATGAGTAAGTGTTGAACCCTGACGCTCTCTGCTTGAACCTTTTCCTCTCTAATTTTCTTCTTTTTCTTTCTTGGTTATCGTCGAACCCAACCCTCCCTCAAAATAATAATGCATCTCTTTTTTAAGTAGGGTTCCCTATGTATATATAGTCTTTCTTTTATTTTCGATGACTTTTTTCCAAAGAAAAATTGCTTGTTTTAGTCCAGCTCAACCCACCGCCTCATATGCTTGTTGTCAACACAAATTCTAAGTCCAAACCCACTAGAAATTATTGCAGCCCATATAATAAAACTTGTGATGAGATTTTCTTTTTAAAACCCACGTGATCTCTCAATTTAACTCATAGGCACATGACTTTTTTTTTCTTTTTTCGTTCCTGTATTTGTTCTTCAAAGCATTCACCAAGTATTTATTTTAGTTAAATGCTAACTTGATCACTTCATGTAACACTAAATATTCATGATCGTCGACTTGCCACACGGACTTAGATAATTCACCATTTTAGCTTTCGTTCTCTTCAACCCTATACAATTCAGATATAAACCAATTAAGAATAATATTAATAAAAATCTAGCTCAAAAATACTTAAAAGTGTAGGAAATATGTATATAATAATATGTATATTTTAGACAATATCAACACCATTTGGGTGATCGTGGATAGATTGACTAAGAGCGCTCAAATCTTGCCGATTCGAGAGACTTATAATTCCGAGTAGTTGGCCGACCTGTTTATTCGTGAGATTGTTTCTAGGCACGGGGTGCCTGTGTCTATTGTTTCGGATAGGGATATGCGTTTTACCTCCCGGTTTTGGAAGAAGTTTCACGAGGAGATGGGTACCAAACTTCGCATTAGTACCACTTATCACCCGCAGACGGATGGTCAATCCGATAGGACCATACAGATTCTGGAGGATATGTTGCCGGCTTGTGTTATCGATTTTGGTGGTAGTTGGGATCATCACTTACCGTTGGTCGAGTTTTCTTATAATAACAGTTACCACGCCTTTATTGGGATGCTGCCATTTGAGATGTTGTATGGGTGTAGGTGTAGGACTCCAGTCTGTTAGGGCTCCATCGGTCAAAAGCAGTTGGGTAGTTTGGAGGTGGTCGAGGCTACGACTGAGAAGCTAGATAAGATTAAGGATTTTATGAAAGCCGCTCAGGATCGCCAAAAGTCCTATGCGGACAAAAGGCAGAGGCCTATTGTGTTTGAGGTCGGTGATCGAGTTATGTTAAAAGTTTCTCCTTGGAAGGGCATCATTCGTTTTCGTAAGAGGGGAAGCTTAGTCCGAGGTTCATTGGTCCGTTCCGCATATTGTCCCGTGTTGGCGAGGTACCGTATAGACTGGATTTCCCCAATGAGCTCGCTGGGATTCATCCTACTTTCCACGTATCTCATCTGAGGAAATGTTTAGCAGACGAGGAGGCCTATGTGCCTCTTGGGGATATCGAGCTCAATAGTAAGCTGAATTACGTTGAACAACCTGTCGCTATTCTTGACCGTCAGGAAAGGCGTTTGAGGAATAAGGTGGTTAGGCAGGTGAAGGTGCAATGGAGGCACTGTTGGGGTTCTGAGGCTACTTGGGAATCCGAGGGCAAGATGATGAAGCTCTACCCGCAGCTGTTCCTGTCGCATCGGGATTCGGGGACGAATCCCATAGTTAGGGGGTGGACTTGTAACGTCCGTTAATTTCGGTTTAGTGATGAAGCTATGTAGAGTTTGTATAATTCTCGGGTTTGATCCGGCATGCTTCGAGGACCTCCTTGTCATTCCCGTAAGTTAAATTAATTAACTTTTCATTCAAGTTGCTACATCTTTCAAGTTGGAGGGGCTAGAGTGTAACATTTTATATTATATCACAAAACCCTAACCCTCCCCTTTCTCTTCAGCCGATCAGACCAAAGCAGCAGCTCCCAAGCCTCGTTTTTCTTTTTTCCAGCCATAATCAAGATATGAAACTTCAATTCAAGGTTAGTCCTATGCCCCTACTAGTCTTTTACACCTTAATTCATCGATATAACTCGCTTATTGGTCGGAAATCGGTTGCTATAGGCTTAACCGGTGGCTGCCCGTTCAAGAATATTTCGGGGCTGTTTTGATTGAGGTTCTTGCTCCATAATCTTCCTAGGTATGTCCAATATAACATACTTTAATATCGTGAACATTGGTGTTCGACTAGTGACAGATTGAAAACTAGTATTCGGTTGTCTAGATTGTTAAATTGTTGCGTTTAACGCGAGGTTTGAAGGAATTTACAACCAATTCAGTTCAGATAGCTTCGGTTTGATTTATGGGCTGTTGGAAAATTATTTTTTAAGTATTGGGGCTGAATTGTTTGTCGGTTACTCAAACGGGTCGGTACAACGCGAGTTCGCGTTTATTTGATAGTTGATGCGTTGTGCGTGCGAGTTACCGACCCATCCAACTCTAGTAGTGTCGTGTGAACTAGTTGTCTTTGATTTTATCAAATTTGGTCCACACGGGGCTGAGCTGGATGTTATGTGCTTAAACAACTCATAAACGCACATATTCGTCTCATCTAGCAACTTTCGGGGGTAATTTGGAATTCTTTATTCCCGGGAGTATCTAAGGGTCGTTTAGGTAAATACAAAGCCCCGAGGGCTGTTGTAATTGAAATTGGTGAGGACGGGGCTTAGGTAACTCAAACCATGTTGGAACGCCTCGTAGGTTAAACGAGTCTATTCGGTATCGTTAGTAATTATTGTGTATAATCTGACAGGCGCGTAAGTTGTGGGAATACTTAGGGGTTCTCTAGCTCGTGGTGATTGCGTGCCTCGTGTCAGGTGAGTTCATGATGCCCCCCTTTTTACTCTTCTCAAGTTTTGGGCTAGCATACACACCTAACTGAATTTACTTGTTAAACTGTTTAAATGATTTCTCATAGGCTAACTTGTATTATGGTATAACTTGGGATGATATATATATATGTACACACGTGTGTTACCCTATGGCCTATGATTTGTGATATTGATTAGTTATTAGTGACTAAGGATGGTTGCATATGCCTACTGTGTGTCGGTATATGGTGTATGGTGATCTTGGCCGGGCCAAACTATACTACTTAGTTTCTAAAATCCTGTGGCAGGCCATGGAAAGCTCTGATAGGGGGGGCTCGTGTGGCATGATCACCATCATATTGAATGTTGCGTGCATGATGATTTTGGCTGGGCCAAACTATACTACTCAGGTTCTAAAATCCTGTGGCGGGCCCTCGAAAGCCCGTGAGGGGGGCGGCTCGCGTGGCATAATCATCATAACGGGTCCCTAAAATCCCGTATCACGTGTTTAGGTCGTACGCGTGTTCGACCTTGATTATATTATTTGGATGTTATTGATGTGTTGTAAAACACTCTTATTTTCCGCACCTTTATCTACGTTTTTGTATTACATTTTTTTGTGTTTTAACTCGTTTTAGATAGCTTTTACATATTTTTATTTATCTTGTAGGCAAAAGGGTGGAAAGGAAGAAAAACCGGACTTTGGAGCAGTTTACGAGCTTTTTACGCATATGTTTTCAAGTAAAACTCAAAGCCCGGCCCGTCTACGATATGAAAAAGCCCAAGCCTCATATTATATCATAAAATTAAAAAGAAAAAAAAAACCCTAGGGCAGCTAGTACCTGCGATCGGGATTTCTAGCAAAAAAAAAAGAAAAAAAAGTTTTGTGGAGCTAGGGTTGGAGCTTGTGGCGGCTAGGGAAGGAAGAAAAAGCAAGAAAAAGCCTCGGTGATTGTTTACCATCAGATTACAGCAGCAAACAGCAGCCCGGAACATCTCCATATCCTTTCATTCATTACTTTGTTCATCAAACTTTATTTTCTTGATCAATTGTTAATT
Organism: Bidens hawaiensis; assembly: GCF_021521415.1. Taxonomy (NCBI): domain Eukaryota; kingdom Viridiplantae; phylum Streptophyta; class Magnoliopsida; order Asterales; family Asteraceae; genus Bidens; species Bidens hawaiensis. The sequence goes on along the minus strand of NW_027505468.1, from coordinate 63,238 downwards.
TGTTTTATAATTGTGTAAGAGATTGAAGTGTTTATGACTGTTATTGATCGTTTAATGATTATTATGATGATTGGTACGAGTTAATGATGATTTTGTTAAGTGTTTGCTTCTGTCCAAAAAATATGCTCGGCTAAACTTGATAGTTCTACCTACGAAGGATGAAAATTGTTAATGCTTGATGAGCTTGTTGGATTGTTTGATTGCTAGACGTATTTTGATATTGTAAAGTTTGATTTAGACTTCAAATAGGTTGTGTTTAAGGGCTGGAATTATTGGTTAATTTGTTGCATAAACCCCATGTGTTGATTGATTAGTTTTGTATTAATTGATCGGTGCATTGATTGATTCTAGACTTGGTGTTTAGGGTTTGTTTGCGGTAGGAACAACCCTAGGGTTTTGTTGCATGATCAATTGATTAAAGTACAGCGGTTAGACACCTTCTTTGAGACCGAGAGGTGATAGGAAGTTAGGGTCATCTCATTGCCTTTATATGCTAGAATAAGGATTGCGCGAGAGCGAGTTCGTTTCTTGTCAGGTTTAGGTGTTTTGAGTGACTAGTTGATCTATTTTAGTTTAAGTTGAATTGTTCATCTATCCTTGGTTGTGTAGTATTCATTGCCATTAGGGTCGAGTGTTGGTGAGACCGAGAGGTGATCTAGCATTAGAACACGTTAGCAATTATTTCCCGGTTTGGTCATTTTAGCCGATTTTGAGTAGTTAGGGTTTATTGAGTGAGACCGAGAGGAAATCCAGTGAGCCCGAGCGATCCTTAGTCGTGTTATCTTTAGACACCGGTGTCTTGAAGTCATCCAATCCATTAGCTTGTTAGGCCTACAATTTGATTCAGACCTAGGTAGACGTTTTTCTCCATCCTAAGTTAACACAGTTAGTTTTCCGTTAAGTTTTCTATTTTTGGTAAGTTTTGTTAGTCAGTCTAGTTAGTTCAGTTAAGTAATTAAAAATCAAAAATCAATTAAATATTATTCTAAGGTAGGTCTTGTCAAGGGTTAGTAATCGTTAGCGTCTTACGTGTCCACGTGTTCGATAATCGGACTTCCTAGGTCTATACTACTTGCGATCGGTACACTTGCCGGTTTTGTGTGGTTTTAGGATTTTCGTTTTAATATTAAAGCTTAGTTGTGAGGGTCATTATTATAGGGTTATTAGACACACATCAGTTATGCATAGGGATATATATATATATACATATATGGCTACTTATCATTTATCCATTCGCCTATTTGTTCATAACCCGTATTATACTTAAATTCTTGGAATGATTTACATATATGTCATATATTAAAACTTGAACTCACTCAGCTCAAGCTGACTTTATGTGTATGTTAGTTTTAGTTTCAGGTTGAGAAGAAGATGTTTACCGCTTGTACGTGCTCGAGACTACTTGGTCGGTTGAAGGCATATCTTGTCGGGAGAATTAATAATGCAAACTGTTTCTTTTCAATTATTACTAAACGTATTCAAATTTGGTTTTGGGCATATTACCCGGTTTTGGGAATTTGTTTTTGCTACTTATGGGTTTTCCGCTGAATATTTACTCTGAACTGGTTTCAAAATAAAATGAATTGTTTTGGGTTTAAAATTTTTTTTTTTTGTGAATTTTGGATATGATTTCCAACTGTGGGATTCCCGGGATTTGGGTCTTACACTCATGCTCGGCTCGTTTAAGTTACACAGGGCTCGAGCTCGACTCGTTTTGACGAACATAATGGTATTGTTAGAGAAGATGGAAATGAATAAACTTTCTCCTCAATTGCAATTTGATTAATGCACTCATGTGTAACAAAATTATACAAGAGTTATAATAAATATATATTATATATTTATTTTTTTCATAATAATATATAGATTAATTAATAGCTATTAAATATATAAAAATATATATTAACGGCAGGTTCGTTTAAGCTCGCGAGTCAGCTCGTTTAGGCTCGCGAGTCTGCTCGTTTAGGCTCGCGAGTCTGCTCGAGCTTGATAAGTGAAGCTCGGGCTTGTTTATTGAACGGCTTTGTTTTAGGCTTGAGCCGGGCTCGTTTATTAAACAAACTTTGTTTTAGGCTTGAGCTTGGGCTTGGGCTCGTTTAAGCTTGACTTGATCGAGCTTATTGACGAGCCAATCTTGAGTAGCTTGCGATCAGCTCGGCTCGTTTGCACCCCTATGATAGTTTTAGCCAATGTGTAAGGTCATTTTGTTCATTTTCTATGTTGAGTCATATTTATTAGCATTTGGTTATCACAAGACAGAATTACAGAAATTATCCTTTATCTTTCACCCAAATTTCACTCGTTGACCCTGATCTTCAAAATTGATCTTTTTTATCTTTTACGTTTCAAAATCTAACAGCGTTTGTCCTTTTCGCCTAACCCGATTAGATTTTCACGTTAAGTCAAGTCAGCTGCTACTCACGTAAGGGCAATACGGTCTTTTCAGCTCTCCTTCAAGTTTCCCCCAATATATACCCACCCTAACCCCCTGACCGTTCAATAATTCATCTTCTTCATCCTCGCTATTCAATAAGTTAGGTTTTAGCTACAAAAGACCGATCATCAACTCCGATGGGTGATTCGGGCTTGTTCGTACGCGACACAAGTGAAGAATTTGGCCTCGATGATCTATATGGTAATGTTGCGTTTTTCGCTACAATTTGTAACCCTAGGTGACGATTAACCGTTGATTAACTTAAAAAAACTTTTTTTCATCCTTATATCCTAATTATTTCAGTTTGTGCTTGCATACCGGTGGTAGGTTAACAATGTCACACCCCAACCTAAGGCGAAAATGTCGGGGCGTGATCCCACAGCTTGAAAATACTATCATAATATAAAAGTGACAATATCTAATTAATTATTTTAATTTTAAATACACACACAATATTCAAATACAACAATTTAAATATATAAATATAAGCTCAAATTATGATTATCTTGATTATATCATAAGGTCTTGTCTACGTGTCCAAACTTCAATCTTTAATACAAGCAACCTGCATATGCGTATATAAATGGATTTTGTCAACATAAAGTTGAATGAGAATATCACCAGTTTTGGCACAACAATATAAATAAGCATAACGTGATAAGTGCGGTAAATATAATCAAACCATAAACAAGTATGTAGACTGTTGCCAAGCGAATCGGACATTGGTCACCAGCAGGAATGATGAGTGTGTGTTTGGTTATGACTAATCATTAATAAGATTGCATTTTTTGTTTGTATATTTATTGAAATGCAATTACATTAAGTGTTTTTATATTTTATGGGTTATAAGCTAAAACAAGTTAGACGATCTAATTAAGTAAAAGAATAATATAAATAAATTATTGTTACTAGCTAACAATTGAAGCTCATATACGGTTTAATATATCATTGTACGAAATGGAATTAAGTGTTAATATATTTAATCATAATAACAAAAAAAATAGCAAATAAGAAGTCAATATTATGATTACATTCCTTCTCGTTGTATTACAGGGAACTCATGAATTAATTTGGTTACTGGACCTCAATAGCAACTCACCTAGGCTGCAACGAAACAAGCCCACAATAAAAGACTTAGGCAAATATGAGTTCACATCTTAATTGGGCCACCAGAAAAGAAAGAACAGAGGCTTATGGCAGCTAACGAAGGAAAAGAAGAAAAAAAGCAACAGCCCTTGGCTGTTTGTGACGAAAAGAAAACAGAAGAAAGATGATTAAATTTTTTGGAAGGAGGTTTCGGCTAGGGAGGTTTGAAAACGGCAGTTATAACTCAAGATCACAAATGGGGGGAAGAGAATTATTTGATAGGAGGGAACCATATTAGAGAGCCAACACCATTGGAGAAGAACACTTGACATCCATTCTTGAAGATTGCATAACAAAATAGAAGATAGTCTCCACAACCATGAGCGGCTAATCCACCATTAATCATTCCCGGGTGTAGGGTTTTGTAAGTTTTAGGGTTTTCCACATTCATAATTTGCGACAATATTTTATGCAATTATTTGGTTTGAAAGACATGAATTAAGTAATCTTTTATTATTATGAACTTGCGTTGTTAAGATTTCCTTACGTCATTGACTTCGTAAGATGATAATTGCTATGATTCTTTATTTGTGTTCAAGGTTGTGAATATTCTTAATCTATATTGCATATATTTGTCCATAATTCATATTGTGAAGGTTTTCCTTGCACCATTTACTTGTGATAGACGAATATTGATGCCTTTCGTTATGAATTATTTGCTACCTAAATAACCATTGTGATTACTTGAGCTCATTTTTATAGTGTGTGTAACCCGAATTGCTTATAAAACTTGAAACCCGGGTTTGATTCGTTTCATAATCACTGTGTACAACTCAATTATATTTCTAGAAAATTGTTATTTGTTTTCATTAAAACTTAAAAAAAAATAAATATTTCAAATCAAAATCATATTTGGTCTATACGACTACTCAAAAAAGCTTCATAATTATTAATCAATTAAATTTAGATCACCGACCACAAACTCTTTATGGTTCGACACCCTTCTTACCCTAACTAGTTTAAGGTGATTAGGAACACAACTCTTCTTTATCTTTGACCAGTCCGACGACGACCGATCAAGGAACACCCGCTATATGATTGATTAAATAGTAATCCCAATATACGATTGATTGAATGGTAACACAAGTAAGTAAATAGCACGTATGTTTGATTAAATCACTCACAATAACACGTATGCATTTGTTTAAATATATATAGTATGAAATATGGATACGTACGCATATGTCCCCAAAAAATTTAGAAAAGTTGTAAAATAGGGGAATGATAAACTCACCTTATATTAACAACAAACGAATATAAATACGAATAAGGGAGTTAACAAATAAGCGAGTCGTCCACTACATGTCAAACTATATAAACAGATCAGAATCTAAGATTTTAGGATATGATAATATAAATAAAAACGAACTTGTTTCCGCTGGAATCAAACCAAACGGACGTTTAGAATTTAAGTTATGTTTGTTTTAAGATTTAAGCGAGATGGTACTAACCAGAATCCAAACAGCGAGTCGGATGTCGGCTTTTGGTCAGTAGCCTTAAAATTACGTTACGAAAATAAAATTCTTCTGGATCCGAACATTGAATCCAATCAGAAGTATGAGAAAACGTTAAGTCAAACTTGTTGACTATTTTGTCCTTTAACGAGTTTTAAACGATTTGACCCGTCAACATCCTTCAACCACTGAAATTGATTGAAGGTTATTGACTAGGGAATGTGTATGAACGATTTCTATGTTTACAGCTTACCCGAAAAGTGAAAGAATCAAGAGAGACGAAGAGTCAAAGGTCCACATGTATGCAAAGTCAACCGTTTATGAGTATATTTTCAACAATAATGCAAAAACTGAAGAAGATGGTGAAGGTTGAAGGTAGGTGACGGCTGGAGGGTCTCTCTAGGGTTAGGATACAGGTTTGTGGCAAAGAATTATGATCTGTTTATATAGAGATTACAAATACGAACTATATTTAGTAAATTCACTCGTTTAGGAAACCGAATGTGCATTTAATGATTAAATCAATTAAATAAGTTGTAGATTTCGTTCATGATCAGTATTTTAGAGTATGGACTTGTACATTTAGTTAATATCCTTTTCTTGGACCTTAATTCACTCGATTTATGCCTAAAATAAGCGATTTAGATGCTAAAAACAAATTAGGAAACAAAATAAGCTATTTAATGTGAAAATCTAGTGTAATAACTAACAAAATTTGGCTTGGACACCAAGAAAATGAAATTGGACAAGCTATAACATTTCTTGGAGTTTAAGTTTCGTTAATTTAATCGAAAATAGGAAAGAATTGACAAAATTAGTTCTTGTAGTTCCTGAAAATGCAATTTTTAGCTGTTTTAAGCGATTTTAAAGGTTTCTAAAGATTATTTGGCATGATTGAAAGTTATGGAATTATAAAATAAGTTAAATCAAGTTAAATACAAGTTTTAATAAGTTCAAAAGATCCGAATTACATTCTCGAATCGGTTTTAATAAATTCAAAAAATCAGAGATGTTACAGTCTCCTTACTTTAGGGAATTTCGTCCCGAAATTAAGGAAAACTAGAAAACTATCATTTTTGAAAATAATTAAACTTTTAAGGAAAATATCATAACATAGAACTTCTAATAATCGAAGCAACGCTTCAAATGACAATCCGATAAGGGCATTTATATATAGGATGTACCAGCAGCGTATCCACCATGTCCTTATCATCTCATCATTCGTACCGCTACTCAAGCTACCTTAGGTTCTAAATCATGACACGTTTTATGATTTCCACGCGAGGATTTGAATAATTATGTTCCGGACCATAATTACTCTTATCGTCGGATGGTCCGTGTAAGACCCCGAATCCTGGGAATCCTACAGTTGGTAATCAAATCATATCTAAACTTCACAAAAATTTAAAAGCAAACCAATTCATCTTATTAAAATCGTTTCAGAGTACTAAACAGCGGAATCAGAAATATCAAATTTCTCAAAACCAAGAAAATGTGATTTTAAACCCAAGGCAATTCATTTATTTTAAAACCTGTTCAGACTTGATGTGCCTAAAAGTGGTATATAAAAATATTGCAATTAATAACCTATCACAACGAGTAATAAAAACCAAGAATACCCTAAACCAAACCACTAGCAACAGGCAAGTGAACCTATCAGGTGTAGAATAGCTATGGGAAGTCCGGGAATATCGAACGCTAGAGACACATATTTGAATTAACGAAACTATATTCTAAAAGCTAAATAAACTAATAATTAAGAAAAAGATTCTTTTTGGATTATTGTTTATTTTATTATAAAACTAGTAATTACTTAGACTAATTTAAACTAATAAATTAAACTTAAAATTCTAAGACTTAGATGTAAACAATAATGAGAAAGGTGTTACCTAGGCAAGGAATCCGAATTGTGATGACTTAGGCTTTTATCGGTTACGGGAAAATGCTACTGGAACCGGGAATCTAAAAATATGAACCCTAGGAAACCTAATGGATCCCTAATCACTCTCAAGGTGTCACCTAAGAGGAAATCCTAAAGATCATGTAAAAGCACCGGCTTATTGGCTCACCTGTCAGTTCACCAATTATGATTAATTACCCTAAAAACAGCTAACCCGTCGGTTTCACTATCTCAATGCACCTAAGTACATAGGGTGGTCTAGAAGAGATTTAAAGGACACGGGTAAGCAGTGAAACTAAGGAAAACTAAGCAAACTTCTTGTCAGACAGTTTAACCTAAAACCCTAATAACAAAGACAAACCCGACAACTTATCACCCGTCAGATATCTAAGCAAGTAAGAATATAAACTTCTAATAATATACTAAAAATCAGTTTCTATGGTGAATGAGCTCAATAAACCATAAACAAGGTGCAAACACATAGTAAACAACCCTAACATGCACCTATAATCGAAAGACATTCAATCAAGCAACATGTTAAACATTCATTTAAGCACAAATCAGAAGTAAATACGCATCAATAACATCAAATAAATCTGATCGAAACTTTTAATTAACCAAAATCCAATAAATAATTTCTGAAAACCGTTTAAACCCTTAATCAACCACAAAACATCATTCCAAGTCTAGATAACTAAAAAGGTTTAGCCAATAATCATGTTCGTAACAAGAAAATAATAAATTGGTTCAACAAAGTTCATAACAAAAATAATAAAATTAAAAATAAGACAACCGTGTTTGGGTGAGTAGGTGAGAACCCGAACACCTTTCAAAGATCCTGCGGTTGTCTTCAAAACCCAAAAAATAATATGTTGTAGCTGTGGGTTTTACTTCTTTCTTTCTTGCTCAAATTCCACCACACAAATATAACTATAATAATGATGTGGCTATATGGACTTCTTGAAGAACTTATATCGGACACCCACCAATAAAAATTGTTGCAGCTGTTGTCTGTCTCCTTAATGTTCCCCCCGTCTTGCTGCTCTCCGAAAATAATAATAATATTGTGAGTGGCGGCGGTTGTCCTTAGCTTTTCGTGACCTCTGTTGTCCTCCACCGACCCATAATAAAACAATGGTGACTTCTTTTTAATAAACCCAAGCGGGCCCTGCCCATAAAAAAATTAACAAGTTAGGCATATTATATTCTTATTATTATTATTATTATAATAATTATTATTATTATATATCATACGTTAATTTTCTTTTTACTTTTATTCCTATTTTTTTATATATTATATATAATAGTTATTTTTTAATAATAAAAATTAGTAACATATGCTCGACCATCATTCGTCAGTTTCAAGTTTAGTAAAAGTGTTTCATTTTAGCCCATTATATCTAGAAACCATTAAACTCACACACGAACCAAATATTAATAATATTCAATAAAAACGTGGCTTAAAAGTATCTAAAAGTATACGAAATATTTATATAATAATATGTATAATTTAGACAACATCAAATATCCCACACTTAAATATTTTTCATCCCTGAAAAAGCTATTTGCAATGGAATCATAATTGGAAAACTGATTTTCAAAACATATGGGTTACTTTAATTAACAACAGATAAACGCAAAAACCGTGATTGGCGATATTGTTGTCCACTTAAACCCAGCTAGAGGTGCACAAATCGGTTTTTTTAAAAAAACCGGTTCGGTTATTAACCGGACCGGTTTTTTTGGCCCGGAAAAAAACCGGTTCGGTTAATAACCGGACCGGTTAATAACCGGTTTTTGTATCTGAAAACCCTAACCAGTCTAACCGGTTAGGACCGGTTTAGAAACCGGTTAGAACCGGTTAATAAACTGGTTTTTTTATTAACCGGTTTTTTAATAACCGGTTTTTTTTTTTTTTTTTTTTTAAATAACCATTATTTTTTCACAATATAAACAAACCGGTAACTACAAGGCAAACCGGTAACTACAAGGCAAAACGGACTGACTCCATTCTTTGCTTTCGTTGTTAGGGTTCTTTGCTTGGAAGATTAAAAACACATAACTTTCATTTATAGCTTTTACATTAAAAATACAAACATTAAATCGTTATCGCATATTCGTAACTCAAAAATACAAACATTAAAGAATGCTTAGACACGATTACATTAACAACTTGCTGTTTCTTATTCATTATTTGCCTCCATGTTTGCTGTTTCTTTAACTAATTTTCTTCGCTACCCGATCCCGAGCTATTCCTTAGGTAATCGTCGTACGCGGCTTCTTCATCGGTCATTGGTTGAGTGTGTCCTTGATTGACCTCGTCTTCATACAAGCCCGCCTCATACTCCATTTCCCCCTCGAGTGAGCGTTGATGTTGTGCCCTATCTAAAGAGTCCAAGTAATCCTTGTAGCAAATCGACATCTCTACAGCTGGTGGAGTGAGTCGAGTCCTCCTAATCGATATAACCCTGCCAGAAACAGAAAAAGCAGACTCCGAAGCTACCGTGGAAGCTTGGACCGTTAGTAAATCTTTGGCCATGGCGGCGAGGATCGGAAACTCATCCTCCTTACCTTTCCACCAAGCCAGCAAATCAAGACTTCTAAATTCATCCGGAGTCATGTGTTTCACAAAGTTGGTACCACCATACCTTCCAAGTTCACTGCTTAGGGTGTTTACCTTTTGACGTTTACCGGCGTCTTCCCAAATCATGTAGTACATCCCCATTTCAAGGTCGGTTTGGGATTGGGATTGGGCAACAGCTCTTAACGAGTCATGAATTTGGGAAGACGACCCGTATTTTGTAAGGTAAACATCATACATGTTTGACAAGGTGGTGTTGAAAGCATTCTTTAAAGTTTGGTTATAATAGGGGTTTTGATCGTCGTTTAACTCTAGCTCATCACAAATTTTTTCTATTAAAGCTTCAACACCACCAACATTGATGCAAGGGTTTAACGCAGCAGCACATGTCAAAACAGCGGGTAGTTCTTGAAAATATTTTCTAAATTTTTCTTTCATTTTTACACCCATATCAAAATAAGGTACACCCCTACAATGAAGTTTACTCAACTTTGTGCACATGACAGCAATTTTTGGTAAAGCAATGGGGCTTGTTGGATAGTAAACCCCGGATAAACTAGTTGTGCAAGATTTAAAAATTTGAAGGACCTCCGTAACGATCTCAATCAATAACCAGTTTCTAGGATCGTACGGTGCACATTTACCCCTACTTGACAAAATTTGATGAAACGCAATTAATGATTCTTTTTGTTGGATGGATTTCTCAAACATATCACAAGTCGAGTTCCATCTTGTTGGACAATCCCAATTTGGCCCCAACCATTGACAATTAGCTTCTACACAAAATTTTTTGTATCTTGAAAATGTTTTATTGTTGCTAAAAACATCTCGTAACATTCTTTTAAAATTGTTTCTTTGCGTTTCGATCACGTTTAACCCATCTTGCACGGCCAAGTTGATAATATGTGCAATGCATCGGCTATGAAAAAACGCTCCATCACAAATAGGTTTATACTTTAATTTTAAATGGCCAACCGCGGTCGTATTGTTGGACGCGTTATCAAACGAAATTGAAAAGATTTTATGTTCAATCTTGTATTGTCGAATGACTTTATCCAAGAGTTTAAAAATATTTCTACCCGTGTGCGGGTAATCAAACAATTGAAACGCAACGGTTCGTTTCATCATTTGCCACGACTCGGGGTCAACCCAATGAGCCGTCACACAAATGTATGAGTCGGGCGAACCATTAGGTACCGACCACACATCCGTTGTTAAGTTTACACCAGTTTGTAAGTTTGAAAAGTATGAAATTAGTTCGGATTTAGCGTTTTTCCATGCTTTAAGACAATCTCTTCTAAGGGTCGAACGACTTACGTGTTGGTAGCGTGGTTGAACATACTTTTGCATCATCTCCGTGAATTGAGGGTTGTCGAAGTGGTTGAAAGGAAGTGTTTGTTGAATCACAAAGTTTGAAAACGGTTGACGTACAGCTTCAAGGTCGTACGTAAACACCGTTCCTTGATTCGTCATCTCCGGCTGCGTACTACTTCCCGATTCGTCCTTCAAGGCCTTGCAAAAGAGCCTTTGTACATGCGCTTTTAAAGTGGAGTTTGCATCTTTGCCATAAAACTTCAAACAATGTTTGCATCGAGCTTTTTGGCTACCGTTAGACATTTCGCATAGGTCGAAATGTTGCCAAACATCTTGGTTTCGTTTCGTGGGGATGACCCGAACGACCGTTTCTCCCGTGTTCGAGGCACCCATGTTGACGGATGAAGCAGCACTTTGGGAGGCCATGATAATCGACTACGAAATAAGAGCGTATGGAGTGGTAATGTGGTATAATTGAGCGTGAGATAACAAAATAATCGCGTATGAAATAAACGTTTAGAGCGTTTGGAGTTGTATAATCGAGTGTGATCTAACCAATACCCAACCTAAACTATATATAGATGTTTGTGGGGGTAAAATGGTAAAAAAAAAAAAAAAAACGGTCAAAAAAAAAAAACGGCTATATAGCCGTTATACAACGGAAAAAAAACCGGTTTTTAACCGGTTAACCGGTTATGGAAAAACCGGTTAACCGGTTTTTCCACAACGGTCAAAAACCGGTTTATAAAAAAACCGGTTAACCGGTTTTTTTATAACCGGTTATTAAAAAAACCGGTTTTTTTATAACCGGTTCGTTAACCGGTTTTGGCTCTAAAACGTGTAACCGAAATACAAACCGGCGGTTTGTAAACCGGTCAAACCGGTTTTTAAAAAACCGGTTTTCTTAAAAACCGGTTTCCAGTTTAAACCGGCAAACCGGTTCCCGGACCGGTTTTTTTGACCACCTCTAAACCCAGCCACCAACCTATCAAGCCCCCCATCATATTCAGTGATTTAGTTCAAGTGATATCAATAACCTATGGGTCTCACACCTAAAGAGTTACAGATCCACTTACCCCCATTTCAAGCATAATCAAGACAATATAAACCGGGTTGAAGCATACTAGTTCAACCTATCACCGTAAGCTAAAAACCCTTTAATGGTAAGAAGAAAATGCACTTAGTTGGAGTTTAGATGGATGAATGGTCAAATGAGGTCGTACGAGCAGTTCCTAAACCTAAAACTATATTAGCGGATTTCGGCTCAACATTGTTTCACCCGAGCTGCAACCCAGTATATGACGGTCTCAGGCCTCCACCCTTAGTATTTTCTAAAAATATTTATTGACTAAGAACTTTCAAGCCCTAATAGTGTATCCTCAGAGTCACCATCCCCTTGGTAACACGTAAGCTCTCGGCCCCGTCTAGTGTGTGCCTTTTGGCCTCTTTTTCTAATATTTTTGATTTCTTCTTCTTGTTTTTACTTGTGAATGCTTCTTTGGCATTTGCATAACTTTCTCATTCACTTTACTTTCAATATATTTGCATATATTTGATGTTCGTGCAACAAAATTTTTTGCTCTTAGGCATCTTTTACATAAATATATAACTATTTTCTAAGCTCGTATAAATGATGGACATGGTCGGGCGCCACCACTCGTTATTTACTTTCATAAAACAGAGTGGCGTGCTAATTTTAAGTGCATGTAATTCTCACCACTTCAAGGTTTAAAGATTAAGGTAATACTCGCAATGCCTTATCGAATTTTCAGCTTCCCTATCCCCCCTCAAGATGAGAACCCACAAAGTTTATGACTATTAGGTATATTAATAATAATCAGGGAAAACCTTTCATGGCTAGATGGGCCTACCGACACATCCCAAATTAAGTGCGCTTTCTATTTTTTTTATCTCATATATAATGGTAGTTTTAAAAACCAATCCCCAATTTTCTATCATTTTCCATTTTGTTGCAAAATATTTAATTTAAGGGACACTTTTTTTTTTGTTTTGTTGTATATAAATATTTACTTTCTTTTTTTTTGGATATTTATTTTTTAAACTACCTAAAAAAACGCTAGTTTCCCATCCCCACACTTAAATTTCACGTTGTCCTCAATGTGAAACAGGAAAAAGACAAAAATAAAGCAGAATTAAAATAAAACAAAAAATAGAGAAAATGGAACAGACTTCCCTGGTAATATGGCAGTGATCTTCGTATGTCATGTTCCGATAAAGCGACCGTATAGCATTTCATTCGCGACCACAGCTTTTGGGTCCCCTCCACAATTAAATAAGCTCAGAACACCCTCGCCCGAATGGAGATTGAGTACGAACGATAGCATCCAAACCTGCAAAGCACCCAAAGCAGACATCAAACATACTCTAAAATTTAATGACTCAAAATACAAAAAAAAAATAAAAGAAAAACAAATAAAAACATATACAAACTCTACACTTGGGTATTCACCCGAAGTCCTATCCCTATCAATCAATGAACCTAGGGATGTCGAGGAGAAACACGTCCTCCTCAATCGAGTCAATCGGCCCACCAATATAATGCTTCAACCTATGGCCGTTCACCTTCCATGCTCTTCCCTCCTGATCAACTAACTCAACCGCACCGTATGGGAATGCCACCTTCACCGTATAGGGACCTACCCATCTTGATCTAAGCTTACCTGGAAATAACTTCAAACGGGAATTATAAATCAACACCTGATCCCCACACTTGAACTCTTTTACCTTTTTCAACTTCCTATCATGCAATGCCTTCGTACGCTCTTTGTAACTCCACGATCTCGTTGTTGTTATTATTATTATTATTATTATTATTATTATATATCATACGTTAACTTTCTTTTTACTTTTTTTTTCTTTTTTTTATATAATATATATAATAGTAATTTTTAATAATAAAAATTAGTAATATATGCTTGACCACCATTCGTCGGTTTCAAGTTTAGTAAAAGTGTTCCTTTTTAGCCCATTATATCTAGAAACCATAACTCACACATGTACCAAATATTAATAATATTCAATAAAAACGTGGCTTAAAAGTATCTAAAAGTATAGGAAATATTTATATAATAATATGTATAATTTAGACCACATCAAGAGTATAAATCAGCGGAAAAGTCATAATTGATCCAACAAGTTCCCAAAACTCGGGGATTGTGCCCAAAACCAAATTTAAATGTATTTAATAAAAACTGAAAATAACAATGTTCATCAATGAAACTCTGCGACTAGATATGCCTTCAACCGTCCAGTAGCCTCGAGCACGTCCAAGCGGTAAGCATCCTCCTAACCTGAAACTTACACTAATATACACACAAAGTCAGCTTGAGCTGAGTGAGTTCAAGTTTTTAGTAATTGAAATTTATAATAAACATTCCAAAGGTTTAAATATAAAAACGGGATCTGGACGGTTAGGCTATAATAAACAATAAGAAATCATACTTATTTTTCTATATAATTATATCTTTATACTTAACATCCAAGTAATAACATCAGGGTCGAGCACACGTACAACCCAAACACGTAATATCCAAGTAATAACATCAGGGTCGAGCCCACGTACAACCCAAACACGTAACATTCCATCCGATGGTGATCATGCCACACGAGCCTCCCCCTCTTACGGGCTTTCCAGGGCCCGCCACAAGATTTAAGAACCTGAGTAGTATAATTTGGCCCGGCCAAGATCACCATCCATCCGTATGCAAACACAAAGTAGGCATACGCAAACATCCTTAGTCGATAATGACTAATTAACATCGCCAATTATTGGCCATAAAATAACGCATGTATAAACACGCGTATATATATACACACATCTATATATATATATATATACACATCATCCCAAAATATATCATACTAAAAGTAAGCCTATGGCTATAAAGTAACACATGCATGTACATTCATAAATATCATCTCAAGACATGCTATAATACAAGTAAGCCTATATCCTTGAGTCTAGGCCATAAGTAATGTCTATAACCTTAAGGAATATATGACCATAAACGAGTCTCATATATCCTAAAGCATAGAATATAATTCACACATATTTTCATGAACCGACAGACACAATTAAGGCCATGTAATACCATCCAATTAGTTTAAACGAGTAAAGTCGGCTAAAGTTGTAATACGGTGTGTATGCTAGCCCAAAACGTAAAAATGTAAGAAGGGGCATCATGAACTCACCAGACATGAGGTAAACAATCACAACGGGCTAGAGGACCCTTAAGTACTCCCACAACTCAAAAGCCTATCGGATTACGAACAATAATTACTAACGGTACCGAATTGACTCGTTTATCCTACGAGGCGTTCTAACATGGTTTGATCTACCTAACGCCTCGACCTCACCAAATTCATTTAAAACAGCCCCCGGGGCCTTGAATTAACCAAAACCACCCTTACGAAAACCCGAGAGTAGAGAATTCCCAAATTACCCCCGGAAATGCTAGGTGAGGCGCATATGCGCGTTTAAAGTTGTTTAGGCACTTAACATCCAACTCAGCGCCGTGTGGACCAAATTTAATAAAATCACAGCCAACAAGTCCACACAACACTACACGAGTTGGATGGGTCGGTAACTCGCAAACAAAATGCACCAACTATCAAATAAACGCGAATTCGCTTTGTACCGACCCGTTTGAGTACCGACAACCAATTCAGCCCAGTACTTAAAAAAATAATTTTCCAATAGCCCCTATATCAAACTGAAGCTACCCGAACTGAATTGGTTGTTAATTCATTCAAACCTCACGTTAAACGCAACAATTCGACAATCTAATCAACCGAACACTAGCATTCAAACTATTAACAATTGACCAATCAAACGAACGCTATAGCTCGCAATACTAACATATGATATACAAGACTTACCTAGGAAGATGATGGAGCAAGAAATTCAATTAAAACAGCCCCGAAAGATGCTCAAACGGTCAGCCACCGGTTAAGCCTAAAACGAAAGTATCGATCAATAACTAGTATAACATGCAGATTTTAGCATGCAAAGATGTATTTTATTACATAGGAAAACCATAGAAATAAATTATGAAATTTTTTCTAGAGTTTAATAAATATATTAGGCTTATAAATATATTTTTATTTTATTTTTCTATTATACATAAAAATCATAAACATTCCTCCAACACAGAAAGGTACGTGCAGCTATTTCAGTGCGCAACAAAATGGTTTTATTTTTATAAAAATTATTACCGATCGGAAATCAAAAGGTGAGGTTAGGGTTTGTTTTTCTTTTTTTGTTATAAAACATATGTTACATTCCAGCCCTTCAAGTTTGAGTGATGCAACAACTTGGATGGAAAGTTAAGTAATTCAACTTATGGGAATGACTAGCGGGTCCTCGAAGATGTCAGAACAGGTCTTGGTTGAAGATACAATCTTACAAGGCGTAAGTCCTTTTAACGAAAATTTACTGGCGTTACAGTCTGAGTAATTAATTCCTTCATTTGGGTTATAACACATTTAAAATCATCATTTTGAAAGAAGCAAACGTTTTGATAACTTTAAATTTAATAAATGTTCAAGTTGTATAATTAAAACTGTAAAAGTTTCTAAAACATCTTTTATAGCAAAGTTACGAATTTCGGAGATTAAAATGGATTTCTTGAAACAAACATATGAAATGAATTATGATGATCAAGAATAAACTAAGAGTAGAATATGAAGTTAACCATGATAGATAAAAGAACTTGATTCATGAGATGATATGCACAAAAGTTTAATTTAATAATTCTTAAGAGAGTTAATAACATGTGAAATATTTAAAGATCGTATTCTTTAGTAATGAAGTTCTTAAGATCGAGAGTATAAGTTTAAACGAAGATTTTGGTGAGTCGAGTTTAGTTAGTTGAGAACTTACGAGATTTAAAGAGAAGTTAATATAAAGTTATAGCTTTTCAAGTTTGTGATTTTGATATGAGATTAATTCAATTAAGATATTCTAAAATATTATAATAGTTAGTAATTAATAATTTAAATATTAATGAAAATGCGAAAGTATACGTATTTAAATTAAATAGTTCATAGATTAAATTGGGAAACAGATATTCCCGAATCACCGAGATAGCCCTATTCCAATTGAATTTTTAAAATTAGATAAAATATAAAGTTAGGTAATTGAAGATATTAAATTAGATTAAATTGGGAATTCGTGGATTTTTCCCTTTTTTCACAAATTTGTTATAAATATTAGGAAATAAGTAAATTGAATTATCGATGATTTATAATGGAAATTCAAATAAATAACAGAAGTTAAATTAATTCTGATACAAAAATGAGATGTGAAGCATATAATAAAAATATGATAAATGCGAGTCTAGAAATGCATGAACCACCATTACTATTCTAACACTACGAATTTATCATTAAAACGTTTTAAAATTTTCAAAATGTATCAAAAATCAAAGTAGGGAGTTGAAGTATTTATAAACCAATGTTTAGTTTCAAATAACGACTTAATCAATAAATAAAGTGTGTGATGGATTTTAATGGAAATTAAATCAAAAAGTAAATTTTAATGGTAAACGTTAAATTAATCAATGGAAGATTTTTAATTTAAAAATGTAAATTAAATTTAGAGGATAATAATAAAATTACCATAATTGAATTTTATTAATAAAGATTTATAAAATGGAAAGTAAGTTGTGAAAACTAACATGAAGTTGAGGAAAAACAAGAAGTAATAAAATATTTATAGTTAAAATTGAGAGTAAGGATTTAAATGCACTTAGAAATTTATAGTTTGAGAATATAAATGAGAGTAGACAATTTAATTAGCATTATATAACTTATTATAAGATTTATTGTTTGGGATATTTTACTTTTGTCGAGGTTGGCGGTTGTTTGGTTAACGGAATACATCAGCAAACTACTTGTCGATCCTAGTAGTCGAACAGCAATCACGAGAAATAGGTGGACGATGTTGATTATGATGATGATTTCCTAGGGAAGACATTCTATGAGGACCAAGGATGAAATTTTAATGAGATAATAGGTAAGTTGTGGAAATGAGTCAATGTAGAACAATAGAGAAACTTAATAGAATTGTGCAAGTGATGAATCGAGGACGAGTCCGAATTCAAAATAATGTGTATAAGTTTGAAGCATTTAAGTAAATGAACAGTGTTTATAAAATTGTCCAAGAATAAAATATCTAAACATATCAAACGTGTTGACCTCCCATGAGCTTTCCATGGCAATTTGAATGATCCAACTAAATAAAGCAACATAAGTTTGTGAATTGGCCTCCCATGAGGGTTCCATGGCAATTTGTTGCCCCAATTCAAATTAACAAGAAATAAACAATTGAGTTGTTCAGCCCATGAGCATGTACATGGTATTTAACTGACCCAACTAATTAACGAATTATCGCATCAAATGAGTTGTTCGGACCATGAGCGTTACATGGCATTTAACCGACTCAATTAAATCAAATCAACGAATTAAATAAACTTAAAATAACCAAAAACACAATTTAGAAGTATAACCGTTTAGCCGGTTATGCTTACCATGCAACCGTTTAGCCGATTACGGATACCACTTGAAGTCATGGTTGCACGACATTTGTCATACCCCCACGCTTCAAGGTGAAGGAACAAAACAAAACATGGGAATTCCCAAGGAATTTCCCACAATAAAAGGAAATCCACTAAAATAAAAGATTTAGAAAAATATTTTGAATTGAGGCATAGCGTCGGAATTTGTGTGTGTGTGCAATAAATAAATAAGATAAACACGATTAAATAATTAATCTAAGCAAGCTGTAAACAATTTAATAAATAGCACATAAGGCAGTTTAAATAAGCACGTATAGGGTTCCTAGCCATATGTCTAGGATCATTTCTAACGACCTATCTTATAACTTTCGGCTCTAATACCAATCTGTCACACCCCAACCTAAGGCAGAAATGTGGGGGCGTGATCCGATTGCTCACAACTCGAAAATACTATCATAATATAAAAGTGACAATATCTAATTAATTATTTTATTTCAAATATACACACCATATCCAAATACAACAAACAATTTAAATATATAAATATAAGCTCAAATTATGATTATCTTGATTATATCATAAGGTCTTGTCTACGTGTCCAAACATAGAAATCGTTCATATACATTCCCTAGTCAATAACCTTCAATCAATTTCGGTGGTTGAAGGGTGTTGACTGGTCAAATCGTTTAAAACTCGTTAAAGGGCAAAATAGTCAACAAGTTTGACTTAACGTTTTCTCATACTTCTGATCGGATTAAACGTTCTGTCCAGAAGACTTTTATTCTCGTAACGTAATTTTAAGGTAACTGACCAAAAGCCAACTTCCAACTCGCTGTTCGGATTCTGGTCAGTACAATCTCGCTTAAATCTTAAAACAAGCAAAACTTAAATTCTAAACGTCCGTTTGGGTTGATTCCAGCGGCAACAAGTTCAATTTTATTTATCCTATCATATCCTAAAATCTCTTATTCTGATCTGTTTATATCGTTTGACATGTAGTGGACGACTCGCTTTTTCGTTAACTCCCTAATTCGTATCTATATTCGTTTGTCATTAATATAAGGTGAGTTTATCATTCCCTTATTTTGTAACTTTTCTAAATGTTTTGGGGACATATGCGTACGTATCCATATTTCATACTATATATATATTCAAACAAATGCATACGTGTTATTGTGAGTGATTTAATCAAACATACGTGCTACTTGCTTACATGTGTTATCATTCAATCAATCGTATGTTGGATTACTATTCAATCAATCATATAGCGGGTGTTCCTGCTGGTGACCAATGCCCGATTCACTTGGCAAAAGTCTACATACTTGTTTATGGTTTGATTATATTTACCGCACTTATCACGTTATGCTTATTTATATTGTTATGCCAAAACTGGTAATATTCTCACTCAACTTTATGTTGACAAAATCCATTTATATACGCATATACAGGTTGCTTGTATTGAAGATTGGAATTTGGACACGTAGACAAGACCTTATGATATAATCAAGATAATCATAATTTGAGCCTATATTTATATATTTACATTGCTTGTTGTATTTGGATATGGTGTGTATATTTGAAATAAAATAATTAATTAGATATTGTCACTTTTATATTATGATAGTATTTTCGATTTGTGAGCAATCGGATCACGCCCCGACATTTCCGCCTTAGGTTGGGGTGTGAAAAACAACACCTCCAAACCGTACCTATGTTGGAGGTAAGGTAATGTTTGTGGACTTGATAGACATAGACAAGTTTTCAATTCATGAGCTTGATCTGATATTAGATATGTTATGTCACACCCGGCCCTGAACGGCGGAAACAGCCGGCGCGCGCGAGTGGGGATTGATAATTAAGCACGGGCCATTGCAAACATTCAAAGTAAGATTTTCATTGCGCATGAAATGTTTAATAGAAATACATTACATTGTTTAAAAATTACATAAAAACATCCAAGTATAAAAACTGTTGAAGATTTCCACGCCATATCCCCTTGCGCGGCGGGAACAACCGCGCGCATCGAAGGGATAGAACTAAAATCTTCCAAAAAGCTAGTTTTAGATGTTCAGCGTGAGGTGCTCTAAGTGTGACTCCATGCGCTACCTAGTTATCTCCTGAAAGACACGTAAAACATTTGAATCAGTATAAACTGAGTGAGTTCACAAGTTTTAGTAACTTGATAAATCGTATTGCATCATAGTCTTGATAAAAATCATTCTGAAACATAATTCTGATAGCATCATTAGAACACATGCTTAGTAAAACATAGTTTTGACAACATATTCTGATAAAATCGTTCCGCGGGTTACGCGCGAACATTTCTGGGAACTGTGCTCGTCTGTGTAAGTGGCGCGGCCACTACGAGCGAATAATACCGTCCCGCGGGTTACGCGCGGACGTTGTGCCGAAAAACAAGGCGCTCGTCCATGCAAAGAGGTGCGACCCCTACGAGCGGGCTCAATCCCATAGTACTGCTCCATTCTAGGCACTCGTCCATGCAAAGAGGTGCGACCCCTACGAGTGGGTGG
Source organism: Bidens hawaiensis (assembly GCF_021521415.1). Lineage (NCBI taxonomy): Eukaryota > Viridiplantae > Streptophyta > Magnoliopsida > Asterales > Asteraceae > Bidens > Bidens hawaiensis. Next base: position 42,340 of record NW_027505468.1, on the reverse strand, counting down.
ATCAAACCAGCAGTCCCTACCCTTCGAGTTCCAATGGTAAAGTGATCACTTACTCGAATCTGGTGCACTAACATCGAAAACCATAGATAACCGTTCGCATTGCTCATCATGAAACATAATTTAAACACATAATCGCTTGCATAGCTTGTAAGTATACCATGATAAAACATTATTTAAGTACGTGTCCCTCGCCCCGAAAACAGTTTAAAAATAGTGAAAACAGTGAAAACAGGGGCTGTGAGACTCACCTGTGGTTCTTGTTAAGGGATTAATCGAGATTCGGGTTTTCTTGGTGTTGGCCTCGGAATTGAAGGTCTAGAATACGATTAGATAACAAGAAGTATATATATTAAGATCAAGAAATAGGAGAATATAAGGGTTGGAAAGTAGTTCTCAAGGTTATAATCTCGGCTTACCTAGTAACAGGAACGGAAGTGAAAATCAAACGGATGCTTGGGAGATGATTAGTGCAATTTGCAACTTTAAGAGAGAAGTTTGAAGTGTGTTTGGGTGATAGTTTGGGTTACATATTTATAGGCAAGATTTAGGGAACACAATCCCTTGCTTTAGGGGATTGTAATCTTTTTATATCTAGGTGTAATGATGATAAAGTATGGAAATTATTATTATTTATTTAAAAGTGGAGGTGATTGGTCCTAGGGAGTGGATAAGAGATTCTGATTTGATTTGGACAGGACATGCAGGTCTGTGGTTGGTGAGAGTAGGGTGGCTGACAGTTGACTTTTCATGTTACAGTATGCTTTTTCAGGTACTTTTGTTAGTTGTACAGTTAAAAAGTAGAAATCTCTGAAACACGCAACTGTTTCCTTTTGGGCGGGAATAATTCCCTTATATCTGGAGATTAGGCTAAGTGTTCTGCGCGTATAACTTTGTGCGCATAGCTTTCTGCGTGAAGGACATTTCTTTGTTGCGGGTAGGTGCGTAACCTTCTCGCAGTTAGGACATTGAGTTTCATTTGTAGATTCTCCAGGTGGTCTTGGTATTTCAACATAGTGATCAGTTATGTTGAAGTCAATTCCATCTTGGAGCTTCAGACAAACTAGCTCTCAATGTTCCCGCCATGCGGGGAGGTTAGTTCCCTTTCCGCATGCGCATAAACGTTTTGGGATGCACCCGCCTTAGCATCATGCGGGACGGTCAACCCATTAGACAACATTAAGTTATGGAAGCATAAAACCAAAATACTCGCGCATGGCGCATATAACATATGCCCACGCTGGTGCTTAACATGGCGCGCTCGCGCAGGGCGTACATAACAATTGCCCGCGCTGATTCTAACATAGCGCGTTCGCGCAGGGCGCACATAACACATGCCCGCGCTGATTCTAATATAGCGCGCTCGCGCAGGGCGCACATAACACATGCCCGCGCTGATTCTAATTTAGCGCGCCTAATATTCACAATCACCTAATTATTAGGTTGATTAATTAGTTTATAGGATTGGGAAATTACCGGGTGTCACATTTTCCCCCTGTTAAGAGAATTTCGTCCCGAAATTTAGGAGACGTCGCTGGCAGAAGCCATGTTCTGAAAGAGGTGTGGGTATTTCTTGCGTATTTGATCTTCTCTTTCCCAAGTGAATTCAGGCCCACGCCTTGAGTTCCATTGAACCTTTACTAACTTGATTCTGCTTCTGCGTAACTTTTGTTCTTTCCAATCGGTTACTGCTATAGGTTCTTCTACGAAGTGAAGTTGTTTGTCGATGTGAATCTCTTCCAACGGTAAAATCAACGTTTCATCAGATAAACACTTTTTGAGGTTGGACACATGAAACGTATCATGAACTCCACTGAGTTCGGCGGGTAAACGGAGTTTATAAGCAACCGGACCGATCCTTTCCAGGATCTCAAATGGTCCAATGTAGCGCGGATTCAACTTTCCTCGCTTGCCGAAACGGGGGACTCCTTTCCATGGAGACTTTCAAAAGTACTCTATCCCCTACTTGAAACTCCAACGGTTTCCTTCGCACATCTGCGTAGCTCTTCTGTCTGTCGCGCGCTGTCTTAAGGCGATCCCGTATCTGAAAAATCTTGTCTGTTGTTTCTTGGATCAATTCTGGACCAGTCATTTGCTTGTCACCCACTTCAGCCCAGCACAGTGGGGATCTACACTTGCGCCCATACAAAGCTTCAAACGGCGCAGCCTTGATGCTTGTGTGATAACTGTTGTTGTAAGAAAATTCAACCAATGGGAGATGAGTATCCCAGCTACCTCCGAAATCGATTGCGCACGCGCGCAGCATATCTTCCAATGTCTGGATTGTTCGCTCGCTTTGTCCATCCGTTTGGGGATGATATGCCGTACTCATGTCAAGACGAGTACCTAAAGCCCCTTGTAACGATCTCCAAAACCTTGAGGTGAACCGACTATCTCTATCAGAAATGATGGACACCGGGACTCCATGCTTTGAAACTACTTCTCGAATATACAATCGGGCTAACTTATCCATCTTATCGGTTTCCTTGATCGGCAGGAAGTGCGCTGACTTAGTTAGCCGATCTACAATAACCCAGATCGTGTCGTAACCCCCAGGTGTCCTTGGCAGTTTGGTGATGAAGTCCATAGAGATTTGTTCCCACTTCCACATAGGAATTTCTGGCTGCTGAAGTAACCCCGACGGCTTCTGGTATTCAGCCTTCACCTTCGAACACGTCAGGCACTTACTGACATACATCGCGATGGCGCCTTTAAGATTGGGCCACCAATACAGCGCTTTAACATCTTGGTACATCTTGTCTGCGCCAGGATGTACGGAATACCGCGTCTTGTGAGCTTCGTTTAATACTTGCTCGCGCAATCCTCCCTTGAGAGGGACCCATATGCGGTTAGCGAAATATAGATTGCCGTTCTCTTTAAGTTCCAAACTCTTAATCATACCCCCAAGGGATTCGTTTTTAACAAACTCTGGTTTCAAGGATTCTTGCTGAGCGTCTCGGATGCGGGTAGAGAGATCTGCGCGAATGGTCAACCTTAGAGCCTTGACTCGTAGCGTTTTTATTCGCTCCTTCCTACTTAGCGCGTCTGCTACCACATTCGCCTTTCCAGGGTGATACTTTATTTCACAATCATAATCATTCAACAATTCAACCCATCTTCGTTGCCTCATGTTTAAATCCTTTTGATCAAATATATGTTGAAGGCTCTTGTGATCCGTAAAGATTATACACTTTGTACCGTAGAGGTAATGGAGCCAAATCTTTAGCGCGAAGACAACTGCTCCAAGTTCCAGATCATGCGTTGTGTAGTTCCTTTCATTGGCCTTGAGTTGGCGCGAGGCATACGCTATGACTTTGTCTCGCTGCATAAGGACACATCCGAGTCCCTGATGTGAAGCGTCGCAGTAAATGACGATGTCATCCGTCCCCTCGGGCAGAGACAAAATTGGCGCACTACATAACTTCTGTTTCAACATTTGAAACGCCGCTTCCTGATTTTCGCCCCAAACAAACTTCTTGTCTTTCTGAGTTAGCGCGGTCAGAGGTAGAGCTATCTTGGAGAAGTTCTCAATGAAGCGTCGATAGTAGCCAGCTAGTCCTAGGAATTGCCTCACCTCAGTTGGGGTTTTTGGCGCTTCCCAGTTTTCGATGGCCTTGACTTTGGAAGGATCAACGTGTATTCCTTTCTCGTTTACAACGTGACCGAGAAAGTGAACTTCTCTAAGCCAAAACTCACACTTGGAAAACTTCGCATACAACTTTTCTTTCCTCAACAATTCCAAAATCAATCTCAGGTGTTGCTCATGCTCGGCCTTGGTCCGAGAGTAAATCAAAATATCATCTATAAACACAATCACAAATTTATCCAAGTATGGTTTGCACACACGGTTCATCAGATCCATGAATACAGCCGGCGCATTAGTTAGCCCGAAAGGCATCACTAAGAACTCATAATGGCCGTATCTAGTTCGGAAGGCTGTTTTCGGCACATCTTCCTCATGGACCCTAAGTTGGTGGTATCCTGACCGTAGATCTATCTTCGAATAATAACTGGATCCCTGCAACTGGTCAAATAAGTCGTCAATCCTCGGTAAGGGGTACCGATTCTTGACTGTCAGCTTGTTCAGCTCCCTATAGTCAATACACATTCTGAACGAACCATCCTTCTTCTTAACAAACAGTACTGGAGCTCCCCAAGGTGAAAAGCTTGGGCGTATGAAACCCTTATCCAATAGTTCCTGTAACTGATTGGATAGCTCTTGCATCTCAGATGGAGCTACTCGATAAGGCGCTCGAGCTACTGGCGCAGCTCCTGGGACTAAATCAATACGAAATTCGACTTGTCGCGGCGGCGGTAATCCGGGCAAATCTTCAGGAAAAACTTCTGGAAATTCGCGCACTAAAGGTAAGTCTTCAATTCTTCGTTCATCTCCTATCTTCTCTACTACATGCGCCAGGAAGGCGTAGCACCCTTTCCTTAGGCACTTGCGCGCCTTTAGGCATGAAATCAGTTTCGTCGCAACTCCCCTTCTTTCCCCTTGAATCACCAAGGTTTCTCCGTTCAACAGTGGAATCCGAACCTGCTTCTCATGGCAAATAACTTCCGCGTGGTTCTCGACTAACCAATCCATACCTACCACAATGTCAAAACTTCCCAAGTCTATTGGCAATAAGTTAATATTGAACCCGTGACCTCCCATGACTATTACACATTGTTCAGTTCTTTCGTTCGCGCATAACTGCCTACCATTGGCTAGTTCTATAGTATAAGGTGTGTCTAGCCTACTGGTTGCTAGGCCTAGGGAGTCTTTAAACTCAGCGGATATAAAACTTAGGTCAGTGCCAGTATCAAATAAGACAGATGCAAAATGGCCGTTAAGCAAAAACGTACCGGTTACCACATTTGGCTCTTCCTTTGCTTCGCCTGCGCCGATCACAAAAGCTCTCTCGCGAGCTTGGTTTCCCTTTTGCGGGCAATCCCGACTAAAATGCCCTGGCTTCCCGCATGCGTAGCAGTTGTCGCTCGCTCCAGCTTCTCTGATACGGCAATTCATCGTCTTGTGCCCTGGTCTGCCACATTTGGCGCATTCGATTCTTGCGCATTCACCCTCGTGGTGATACTTGCATTTGCTGCACCATGGGCGAGGCCCGCTGTACCCTTTCCTTGATGGCTCCGCGGCTTGGATCGCGTAAACCCTTGCGCTCTCCTGCTTCTTGAACGGTGGCTGCTTGGAGTCGGACCCTCGGTGGTGAGAGTTCCATTTCCTTTTGGGGTCAGAGGTTCGCTGTTCGTTTCCGCGCGTAGTCAACATACCCGCACGGACCGTATCCCTTGTAAGGGTGATGGCCCGCGCTACCGCCTCATCAAAGGTTGGAGGCGCTGCGGCGTTGAGCGGAACCCTAACAACAGGAGGTAACCCAAAGATATACCTCTCGATCTTCTTTTCCTCCGTGTTTGCCATGTCTGGCACCAACTGGCAAAGCTCGTTGAACCGGTTGTTGTAGGCGTCGATATCTGTTCCTACCATGGTGTGGTTCCAGAATTCCTGTTGCAGACTCTGAATTTCTGCGCGAGAGCAGAACTTTCTCATCATCATTTCCTTCAGCTCCTCCCAGGTCTTGTGAAGAGCAACTTCTCGCCCCAAAGTCTTCACTTGAAGCTTACACCAAGACGAAGCTGCTTCTTGGAACATGCAGGTCGCGTAAAGGACCTTCTGGTTCTCACTACATCCGCTAATGGAGAGAACTGTCTCCATCTTGTCAATCCAGTTGTAGAGCCCAATGGCCCCTTCGGTACCCTTGAATGGCCAAGGCCTACAGGCCATGAATGTCTTATAGGAGCACCCTTTGTCTAAGGCTCCTGATTCGGGTTCTGGGGTCTCGTTCTGATGACCCTGACTAGATTCGGCCTTGCTAGCCTCATGTGTTGCGATCGCTTGCGCGATTATTTCCGTGAGCTCCTCGGGTGTCATGGTAATTCCCTTGGCTCTAGTTGGAGGCATTCTCGCTTTAAAAGAGTGAAAATATATCAAACTTAGCGCATGTACTCTGAGCACATAATGTTTTTATCCTTATTTACTAGACACTGTGTGACCCGTGTTCCTACGTGTGTGTGTAGTTTCTCTTTTGAAAATATTTTCTTTGAAAAATATTTCATGCGATTCCCCAACGGTTATAGTCTAGGTTAAAACTTCTTTTCCTAGTTCGCTATAACCAGTGCTCTGATACCAATCTGTCACACCCGGCCCTGAACGGCGGAAACAGCCGGGCGCGCGCGAGTGGGGATTGATAATTAAGCACGGGCCATTGCAAACATTCAAAGTAAGATTTTCATTGCGCATGAAATGTTTAATAGAAATACATTACATTGTTTAAAAATTACATAAAAACATCCAAGTATAAAAACTGTTGAAGATTTCCACGCCATATCCCCTTGCGCGGCGGGAACAACCGCGCGCATCGAAGGGATAGAACTAAAATCTTCCAAAAAGCTAGTTTTAGATGTTCAGCGTGAGGTGCTCTAAGTGTGACTCCATGCGCTACCTAGTTATCTCCTGAAAGACACGTAAAACATTTGAATCAGTATAAACTGAGTGAGTTCACAAGTTTTAGTAACTTGATAAATCGTATTGCATCATAGTCTTGATAAAAATCATTCTGAAACATAATTCTGATAGCATCATTAGAACACATGCTTAGTAAAACATAGTTTTGACAACATATTCTGATAAAATCGTTCCGCGGGTTACGCGCGAACATTTCTGGGAACTGTGCTCGTCTGTGTAAGTGGCGCGGCCACTACGAGCGAATAATACCGTCCCGCGGGTTACGCGCGGACGTTGTGCCGGAAAACAAGGCGCTCGTCCATGCAAAGAGGTGCGACCCCTACGAGCGGGCTCAATCCCATAGTACTGCTCCATTCTAGGCACTCGTCCATGCAAAGAGGTGCGACCCCTACGAGTGGGTGGATCAAACCAGCAGTCCCTACCCTTCGAGTTCCAATGGTAAAGTGATCACTTACTCGAATCTGGTGCACTAACATCGAAAACCATAGATAACCGTTCGCATTGCTCATCATGAAACATAATTTAAACACATAATCGCTTGCATAGCTTGTAAGTATACCATGATAAAACATTATTTAAGTACGTGTCCCTCGCCCCGAAAACAGTTTAAAAATAGTGAAAACAGTGAAAACAGGGGCTGTGAGACTCACCTGTGGTTCTTGTTAAGGGATTAATCGAGATTCGGGTTTTCTTGGTGTTGGCCTCGGAATTGAAGGTCTAGAATACGATTAGATAACAAGAAGTATATATATTAAGATCAAGAAATAGGAGAATATAAGGGTTGGAAAGTAGTTCTCAAGGTTATAATCTCGGCTTACCTAGTAACAGGAACGGAAGTGAAAATCAAACGGATGCTTGGGAGATGATTAGTGCAATTTGCAACTTTAAGAGAGAAGTTTGAAGTGTGTTTGGGTGATAGTTTGGGTTACATATTTATAGGCAAGATTTAGGGAACACAATCCCTTGCTTTAGGGGATTGTAATCTTTTTATATCTAGGTGTAATGATGATAAAGTATGGAAATTATTATTATTTATTTAAAAGTGGAGGTGATTGGTCCTAGGGAGTGGATAAGAGATTCTGATTTGATTTGGACAGGACATGCAGGTCTTTGGTTGGTGAGAGTAGGGTGGCTGACAGTTGACTTTTCATGTTACAGTATGCTTTTTCAGGTACTTTTGTTAGTTGTACAGTTAAAAAGTAGAAATCTCTGAAACACGCAACTGTTTCCTTTTGGGCGGGAATAATTCCCTTATATCTGGAGATTAGGCTAAGTGTTCTGCGCGTATAACTTTGTGCGCATAGCTTTCTGCGTGAAGGACATATCTTTGCTGCGGGTAGGTGCGTAACCTTCTCGCAGTTAGGGACATTGAGTTTCATTTGTAGATTCTCCAGGTGGTCTTGGTATTTCAACATAGTGATCAGTTATGTTGAAGTCAATTCCATCTTGGAGCTTCAGACAAACTAGCTCTCAATGTTCCCGCCATGCGGGGAGGTTAGTTCCCTTTCCGCATGCGCATAAACGTTTTGGGATGCACCCGCCTTAGCATCATGCGGGACGGTCAACCCATTAGACAACATTAAGTTATGGAAGCATAAAACCAAAATACTCGCGCATGGCGCATATAACATATGCCCACGCTGGTGCTTAACATGGCGCGCTCGCGCAGGGCGTACATAACAATTGCCCGCGCTGATTCTAACATAGCGCGTTCGCGCAGGGCGCACATAACACATGCCCGCGCTGATTCTAATATAGCGCGCTCGCGCAGGGCGCACATAACACATGCCCGCGCTGATTCTAATTTAGCGCGCCTAATATTCACAATCACCTAATTATTAGGTTGATTACTTAGTTTATAGGATTGGGAAATTACCGGGTGTCACATGTTAGGCTACAATGGGACAATGCCAATATACTACCAGTTATTGCATCCTGAAAAGAACTTAGACAATGGCCTTGAACACCTAAGTAGTGACAAAGATTGTTTGGAGTTAGCTACACATGTGGAAGAGCATAAGCTCATCCATGTTTATACCACTCATGGTGCTAAAAACATAAAGGAATTGTTTACCTCACCAACTAAGTCTAAGTCCATCACTATTGAAGAGATTGATGAACCGGACCATTTGCTATTGTTTCGTTAAAGTTAAATGAAGATATTGGGCAATCTAGTGGGGCTGGGATGGATGCTAGGCAATCTAGTGGGGCTGGACATGATGTTGCACAATCTAGTGGGGCTGACAATAAGGACATAGATGTTGGTCATTTTAGTGGGTTTGGAAATGACAATGAGGATATAGATATTGTTCATTCTAGTGGGTTTGGGAATTATAAAGAGGATGTGGACATTGGTGAGCAAAGTAGGCTTGGGAATGAGAAAGAGGATATACAGTAGAATAGGGTTGACAATGAGGGCAGTGGTGGAAGTGAGGATGATGATGATACGTATATTGTGGATGAGGAGAATAACATGACAGACCCTGAAGTGGACATGAGTGATTATAGAATGAATGTTGATACAGATGTTGAAGATGGGGATGATTTAGAAACTGGCCAGCCACTAGATTTTGGTGAGGATGTAATAGACAATGGCAAGTTTCTTAGTGGGTCAGAATCAGATGAGAATGAGACCAGCAATAGGAAACACATTTTGCACAGTATAAGAAGATCGAATGAAAACATGTCAAAGTTTTATCTTGGCCAGGTATTGAAGAAAAGAAGAGGCTGAGAAGTTGATTAGAAAACATGCAGTTGAAACTAGAAGGGTAATTAAAATTAAACAAGATGATTACATAAGAGTAAGGGAAGTTTATAATGGTTCTAAGCCAGACTTTGAGGTTGATGAGTATGGGGTGCATGTTGCTAGCCAACAGAAATCTAAATACAAAAAATACAAAGGCAAATGGGCTGATAAGGAAAAAGGAAAAGTAAAGGGGCTAGTGGGAACAAAAAGACAATGGGGAAGGGGCTAGTGGGAAGAAGACCCGAACTAAATTATGGTGGTAAGGGAAAAGGGAAAATTCACATGTTTATCATTGTCCATGGGATTTGTTTCTTTCCAAAGTAAAAGGTTATCAAAGTTGGGTTGTTAGGACATTAAATACCAACCACACATGCATTCAATCAAGGAATATAGATGCTTGCACATCTACTTTTCTATCTGAACATAAGTTAGAACAGATTGAAGAATCCCTATTAAATCAGTTCAAGATCAATTTAGAAGGAAGTATGGTGTTGGTGTTCATAAGATGAAAGCATGCAGGGCCAAGATGAAAGCATAGAAAAAAGTTGAAGGGGACTACAAGGAACAGTATTCTTTGCTTAGGGATTATTGTAACATCTCGCATTTTCGTTTATGTTTAACCCAACCTGGGAATAATTTAGATCTTCATTATTACAAAAAAATAATATATTTAAGTTTCTATGTTCAATTTATACCCCTCATACTTTATATAATGTCTAAATCCTTATTTAAAACATAAAAAGTTCAATAATGTACCAAATATCAAACTACAGGGACTAAATATGTAAAAAATGAAACTTTGCCCTTTGTGGCCCTAGGCGGTGCGCTACGGGAACCACCCTAGGTGGCCGCGCGGCACGACGGGGGGTCTGCACAGATTCGCTTTGTTGTTATATGTTTCCTAGTTCATTTTTGGCCTGAAATCGCTTATTTTATAACATAATCGAGTGTTTTAAGACCCAAGAAAAAGATTATAGCTTAGATACATGTTCATACTCCTTAGCCCTTGATCAAGAACAAAATTTACTGGTTATAATATTGAATTAATCATTAAAGGCCCATTCGGTTCTTAATACGAGTAAGTTACCATATTTAGTTCGATTTAGTGAATCCTATATAAACATATCATTATTTCTCTGCCATAAATCATCCCTAAACCCTAATACACAAATCCCAGCCGTCACCTACCTCTTCCATACTCCATCTTCTTCGGTTTTTGCATTATTGTTGAAGATACACTCTTAATCGGTTGACTTTGCTTTTGTACCGACCTTTGACTCTTCGTTGTGGTTGATTCTTTCACTTTTAGGGTAAGTGGTAAACATAGAAATAGTTCATTAACATTCCCTAGTCAATAAACTTCAATCAATTTTGGTGGTTGAAGGGTGTTGACTGGTCAATTTGTTAAAAACTCGTTAAAGGGCAAAATAGTCAACTAGTTTGACTTAACGTTTTCTCATACTTCTGATCGGATTCAACATTATCGTAACAAAATTTTAAGGCTACTGACCAAAACCCAACTTCCGACTCGCTGTTCGGATTCTGGTCAGTACCAGCTCGCTTAAACGTTTAATTTAACATAACCGGAGTTCTAGACGTTCGTTTCGATCGATTCCAGTGGCATTAAGTTCGTTTTTACTAATATTATCATATCTCAAAGTTTCAGGTTCTGATCATTAATATCATTTGACACGTAGTGAACGACTCGCTTATTCGTTAGCTCGTTTAATCGTATTTACTAATCGTTTGACATTAATCTAAGGTGAGTTTTATTACTCCCCTATTTTACTCAATTTTCACAACGTTTTGGGGACATATGCATATATCATACTATATATATATATATATATATTAAAAATAGCAAACGTGTAATTGTGTGTGATTAATCAAATATACTTGTTATGTGCTTACTTGTTTATGTGCATTCGTTTGACATATCCCCTTGGAGAGGGTTCTCATATTATTGACAACCGCTTGATTCGCTTGGCAACGGTCTTATTATTATTTGCTCATGGTTGATTTACCGGCGCCCTATTCCCTTGGCAATGGTTTAATCGACAACTTATTTGCTCATGGTTGGATTTCATAACCGCATTTATTACGTTTTGCTTATTTTTCTTATTTATTATATTAACATTATTTTAGTGCAAAACTGGTGATAAACTCACTCAACATATGTTGTTGACAAACTCTGTTTTCTACGCATATGCAGGTTGCTTGAGTTGAAGTATGGACGCTTAGAAAGACCTTAGGGTTATAATAAAGACAAACATGGATTTAAACTTGTTATATTTATTTATTTGAATTGTTTTGTTGTATTTAAATATTGTGTGCAAATTTGAAATAAAATAATTAAATAGATATTGTCACATTTATATTATAATAGTAACTTCGAGCTGTGAGCAATCGGATCACGCCCCGGAATTTCCGCCTTAGGTTAGGGTGTAACAATTATGCTGCTGAGTTGCTTGATAAAAATCCAGGTAGCACTATTAAGATTAGGGTTGAAGTACCATCAGCTCATGAAGCTACAACCAAACAGTTCAAAAGGATATATGTTTGTTTGGCTTCTTTAAAACAGGGGTTTAAAGTGTTAAACAGGGATTTGCTTGGTCTAGATGGTGCATTTATGAAAGACACCTTTCCAGGTCAGATGCTTACTGCAGTGGGTCTTGATAGCAACAATGGAATCTATCATGTCTGCTATGCAATTGTGGAGTCAGAAAGTTTTAGCTCATGGACTTGGTTCTTAGAGCTTTTGGCAGAAGATCTGGAAATGGGATGCAATTCAAGGTTTACTTTCATGAGTGACAGGAAAAAAGTAAGGAATTAAAGGTTCACTAGCTATTTGTCATTATGTTATCTTTTAACCTTTGTTTATGTTGAACAAGGGCTTCTTCAATCCATTCAAACTTTGTTTCCTTGTGCTGAGCACAGATACTGTCTTAGGCACATCCATGAGAATATGAAGCTTGCAGGATTTAGAGGTATGCTTTACAAAAACATGTTATACAAATGTGCTACCTCAACAATCAAACCTGAGTTTCTTACTGCAATGAATGAGTTAAAGGAGTTCAACAAAGATGCACACTTGTGGTTGTCAAAAATAGCACCTCAATCCTGGTCCAGGTCACACTACTCTGGTTAGTATTTAAAGACTTTAGCATTAATTGGTATGCTTGTGATACTTATTAGACTGTCTGCTTATTATCTTGTATAATCCTTTAACAGGATTGGCAGTTTCTGATATAATGATTAACAATATGTATGAGGTATACAATGGCAACATTATGGAAGGCAGGGACAGACCCATCATATCTTCACTTGAGTATGTGAGGGAGTATTTAATGAGGAGGATTGTGACTGTGCTTGGGATTATTGATAAATGTGAAGTCCTTCTAACACCTAGGGCCACACAACTGTTTGAAGCAATCAAGAAACAAGCAAATCATTACAGTGTGCAGTGGAATGGAGGGGATCTATATGAGGTAAGTGGAAAACCTACTGATCTACGTGTTATGAATTTGGCAATGAGGACTTGTAGTTGCAAGGGCTGGGAAATTACAAGTATGCTGATTATATTTGGTTTGAATTAATTGTATCAAGTTTCCTTATTTATATGAAGACTTATATTTGGTACAGGTATGCCCTGCAGACATGCTGTGGCTACACTTTGGTTCATGGCTGCTAATGGAGGAAGGGTGGGGGCATTAGAAAGTTGGGTTCACCCGGTGCACACAATGGATAGGTGGAAGTTGGTTTATTCCTTTAAAATTAATCCAATAAATGGGATGACTTTGGGGAACAAAATGTGAGGCTCCTACAACCATTGTAGCACCCAAGCATCACACCATGGCAGGCAGACCTAAGAAGGCAAGAAAGAGGTCAGTTGTGGAAAAGGATGATGTACCAGCAACTGGCAAATTGACAAGGAAGAACACCTTGGAGCATGTAGCAGGTGTGGGAGCACTGACCATAACGTGAGGACTTTCACAGGCCCACTAAAAAAGAAGGGAAAATGCAGCTTAATGGGATCCTACTTCATTAGATGTTGATTTGGTTATGCTGCTTAAGTAATGTATTTTGGTTGTGTACTTTGAACCCTCTAATGATTTTGTGTATTTTGAACTTTGTGGGAGCACTTGACTTTATTAGGTATTCTAACTGGTTATGATTATGTATTGTGAACAACTTACGTTATGTGAATTATGAAGTTTATGTTGATTTGGCTATGTTTGAGGTTGTGTTAAACAATTTGACTTGAATAAGTTTGACTTTTGAGTTTGTGTATTGCAATTGTGCACCAGAGTATGACAAATGGTTGTGCAACAAAGTATGAGTGTCAGGTACAAACTTGTGCATTTTAGCACTTTCATTAAAATACAAACTGTACATCATGTTGCTTGGAGATACAAAAGAGATACAAAAGACGTGCACTTTGCACCTACAGCTTAACCTTAAACCAACCCCAAAAGACGATAACATCCAAAAGACAACTTCAACCAACCCCCCATCCAAAAGACTACCTATCAACAGACAAACTTGCAACATTACTTGTGGTTATATGTTGGGGGAAATTTGAAAGAGAGCTGAAAAAACCGTATTGCCCTCACGTGAGTAGCAACTGACCTGACTTAACGAGAAAAAATCTAACCGGGTTAGTGATGTGCTAAAAGTAGTTATAAAAACACGCTAATATAGATACTAAGTAATAAATTCTAGACTCTTAAACTTAACTAAACTACTCCCGGCAAGTGAACCGGTCGACTCTAGTACAGCTAAGTAAGTCCGGATATCGAAACCACAAGACTCTTTAAATTACGTTAACTAGCTAAATTAGACTCAACTACAGACACGACTATTTATTTATTATTTGTTTAGGGGGGTTACTAATAAACTAATTTCAAACTAATTAAGAAAACTAATGACGACCTAAACTTAGAATTTGGACTTAATTCAGATGATGATGAGATAACTACCTAGGCTAGAATCCCCTAAGTTTCAGTTGTAAATTAACCTGGGAGAATATTTAGTTATGGACTGGGATCGCAAAATAGACACCTAAGAGAAAACCCGAACAGGACCCCTGACCCTTCTCAAAAGACACCTATGGGTTTCTAATAAGTTTTAACGCACACCAGTATTAAAAATCAAGTTTCCTAACGGTCACCTAATTATTTATAACTTAGTTCCTTTATACGAAATCCTACCTTACAACGCGGAAATCAAAGGCAGTCTAATATATTCAATTGACTCGATAGACAAAATTAATCAATCAAACCTAGACGGACTCCTTACGAAGAACTAAATCTAGCAATCCTGATCAACAAACACCTATCAATAACCTAGCACCTTACAGCTAATTAGGTTAGCAGAACACTTAGGTTTATTTAATTAATAATTATTATTCCTATGATCTTATTGCAAATCAATCATAAAATAATCAAGAACACCAAGTAATTGACCTAATAGCAACCTATCATAATGACAAACAATAATCAAGGAAACTATGGAATAATAACAATTAATAAAACAATCCTAAATATCCATACGCATCAATTTAATATAATTAAACCTTTTACTAAATCATAAAAACCATAATGATGAATAAATCCCAAATTAAAACACAACGTCAAAATAGGTTCATCATAAGCCTAGGCAGTCTATAATGTTTAGCCTAGCATCTTAAAGTAAAACAAAACAATGAAAAATGGAATCATGGCGAAAATAAATAAGAACGGAAGATTAAAGGAGATAAAACCCGGAGTCTTCGTCCTTGAATATTAAGCACTTCGTCGGCTGATTCGTGGCCTTCAAACCCTCGGAAATATCCTCTCTTGAGCTCCCAAATTCGTCCAAAAAGACCAGGGTATTCAAGTTATGTTTAAGGTTGAGTTTAGAGGTGTTTAAGTAGGTTTTCTGGGCCCAAAACAGGTAAAAATCGAAGTTTCTAGACTCTGATCGCCGCCGCGCCGCGCGACGGGGAGGCTGATGTTGGCCATGCAGTGCTCCGGCAAAGTGGGAGGGGCGGGTCTGACCGGTCCGGTTCAATTCTGATGTGGTCTGGTTCGTTTCCTGATGCTCTGGTTCAATTCTGATACTCCAGTTCACCGGTTTGGCTTGTTTTAGCTCATTTTTCGCTCTTTTTAACCACGATAAACCTCCAGAACCTACGTTATTCAAATATGTTAGTAATATACAAATTCTAATAAAAACCAAACATAAACTAATAAAAATAAAATATACAAGGGATTTATATATATTTAGCATTATATCAAATATTCCCACACTTATCTTTTTTCGTCCCTGAAAAAGTCTCATTGCAATGGGATCAGAATCGGAGAAATATGATCTTAGAAACATATAGGGTTATCTTAAAGCTCAGATAAACGTAAAAACCGCGATTTCCGATATTGTTGTCCACTTAAACCCAGCCACCAGCCTATTAAGCCCCCACGCACATTAAGCATTTAAGTTCATGTGATATCAAAAACCTTTGGTCTCACACCTTTGGAGTTAAGATCCACCTACCCCATCTCAAACATAGTAAAGACAATTAAAAATAATCGAGTTGAAGGAAACTAGTTCAACATATCACCGTAAGATAAGAACCCCTTAATGGTAAGAAGAAAATGCACTTAGATGGAATTTTGGATGATAGGTCAAGTGAGGTCGTACGAGCATGCCCTAAATATTATTGGACTTTGTCCTATATATTCCCTAAGAAAATATTTATTGACTAGAAACTTTCGAGCCCCAATAGTGTGTCATCAGAGTCGGCATACCCTTGGCAACACGTAAACTCTTAGTCTCGTCTAGTATATGCACTTTGGTCTCTTTTTCTATTTTTGAGAATGATTCTTTGGCATTTTTCATTACATAACTTTTCTCACATTTTCTTTTATTTATTTATTTATTTATTTTTCTTTATTTTTTTATTTTTTTATTTTGCACTTAGGCATCTTTTACCTAAAAATATATAACTAAAGACTAAAGCTCGTATAAAATTGGACATTGTTGGGCGCCATCACTATTTATTTATTTTCATAAAACGGAGTGGCATGCTAATTTTAAAGTGCATTTAATTCTCACCACCTTAGGGTAATCAGCTTATGGTAATACTCCCTATGCCCTATCGAATTTCAGCTTCACTATCCCCCCTAGGATGAGAACCCACAAAATCTAAGATTAATTAGGTTTATTAAGAATATGCAATGGAAAACCCTTCAAGACTAGTTAGGCCTACCGACACATCCCAAGTTAAGTACGCCTTCTTTAATATTATCTCATGTTAATAGTAGTTTGAAAAACCGATTCCCAATAAGTATCCTCATCTCCCATTTAAGTGCAAAAAGAAACAAAATGAGGGACATTTTTCAAATTTTTTCAATTTTTTTATAATTAACTGTGACTCAAATATCATATCCCTACACTTAAATTTAGCATTGTCCTCAATGCAAGGATAAGGACGAAAAAATTTAAAAAATAAAATCAAAATATAAAAAAAACTAAAACCTAAAAGTAAAAAACAAAAATAAAAATAAACAAGATATATAATGGAAAAAACTTAGCTGGTAATATGCGAATGACGATATGATGCTAAAGTCTTCTTCCATGAATGCCCTCCAACTCCAAACGTGCGCATCAAACAGTGTCTCCTCCTCTCACACACGAACGGAAGCGGCAAAAACAACAAACAATATCTAAAAATATCTTATCAATTTGATAGATGTTAAGCACTTAAGTATTTTAACATACCAACCAACCCACCCTATATATAAAACATGAATAAATAGCAGCAAATAAATAAATATAAAGTATACGGCTCCTGCTGCTCCATCCCCACACTTGAATTCTACAATACACTTCATGGGGGTCATTTTTCTAGCTCAAAACCTGCAAAACTTAAAAACAAAGAAAAACTACAAAAGACTAGTTAGTGACTCGACAATTATATAAACTCCGCAGAACCTCCCCACACTTAAACTTAATCAGGAGGCTTCTCTTTGATCTGGACCCTATCTAACCCATTCAGTTCCACCCAGTACTTGTTAAACATTGAAATGTTTTCGATGGAATTGAAAAATGCTTTAAAACTTCTTAACGGGTCAAACCACCAAAATTTAAACTTACCTGGCAAGAACCGGATGCATGACATGTATCGAGAAGATTGGTCGTTCTTGAACTTCAATGGCTTCTTCTTTCCTGTAGACCATCTTCTGACTTGTAAATTTTTTCGGTTCACAGATCTTTTTCTCTTCACCTTCTCCCGTGGGCCATGGGCCAGCTGTGATGTTCTTCCACTACCACCACTTCTATATCTTCTAGTAGGGATTCAAAAAATGCTAAGTCACCCTCCGAATCGAACTCACCTATCTCATCATACTCAGGCAACCCTTCTAACTCCAAATCTAAAAACTCATCCACCTCACACAACTTATTCTCAACCTCTTCCTCCACACCAAACATAAAATCAACTAAATCTCCCAAATTTACTTCATCCTCTATCTCTTCTTTCGTCACTAACGACAACTCAAGTGAATCTCTCAAACCCACTTTCTCCTCTATCTCTTCTTTAACACCAAACATCAACTCAAGTGAATCTCCCAAATCCACTTGCTCCTCAATCACTTCTTTCTTCACTAACGACTTCTGATAAGCTGCCCATTCTTCTTCGTCGATCTCATCATCAGAGTCACTCCAGTAATTACCAATAGTAACATGTGGAACCGGAGGTGGGACTCATCGTCCATTTTCGTCTCCGTTACTTGAGCGATCCCCTCATCTGACTCGTCAACATATTCCAACAACTCCAATCTCTTCTCTTCCTCCTTTTCTTCATTTAATATCCTAGTAATACTCTCTAATGTACGTTGGAGATCTGTAATAACGCTCTGCCGATTTTTCAAGATGATAGGATGCTCGGCTAACTTCTGTTGAGTCAAAATATTTTCCAATTTATTCATCTTCTCGAACACACTACTCTCAACAAGGTTGCTGCTAGAATATTGACCATCAAATTAACCCTGATTATACTAAGGCTGCTGATATAGATTATCATCATAATACGGCGGAGGCTCCTGTAGAAAATTTTGTTGTGGCTGCACAAGAGGGTTAGTATAATAATGTGCCAAGCACCCCACATATTGCGGACATATAAGTGTAAAATGGGGTCCACCACAAATCTCACACATATTTACGAGACTCAAAAGAAATAAAAGACACGGACAATTAAACTCCTACGACTCAAAATAAAATAAAAAGAAGTAGAATCCTACCAAAATACTCCTAAATAAAACTAAACTATATTAACCTAACTCCTACGACTCAAAAACAAAACAAAATACAAATAGCACGTATATAGCAAATAGGTCCAATCAAAGCTAATAACGCAATTACCAAGAGTCCCCAGCAACGGCATCGAAAATTTGATGTGCTAAAAGTAGTTATATAAAAATACGCTAATCTAGACACTAAGTAATAAATTCTAGACTCTTAAAATTAACTAAAATACTAACCGGCAAGTGAACCGGTCGACTCTAGTACAGCTAAGTAAGTCCAGATATCAAACCCACGAGACTCTTTTAATTACGTAAACTAGCTAAACTAGACTCAACTACAGACACGACTATTTATTTATTATTTGTTTAAGGGGGTGGGTTACTAATAAACTAATTTCAAACTAATTAAGAAAACTAACGACGACCTAAACTTAGAAGTTGGACTTAATTCAGATGATGATGAGATAACTACCTAGATTAGAATCCCCTAAATTTCAGTTGTAAATTAACCTGGGAGAATATTTAGTTATGGACTGAGATCGCAAAATAGACACCTAAGAGAAACCCGAACAAGACCCCTGACCCTTCTCAAGAGACACCTATGGGTTTCTAATAAGTTTTAATACACACCAGTATTAAAAATCAAGTTTCCTTACGGTCACCTAATTATTTATAACTTAGTTCCTTTATACGAACTCCTACCTTACAACGCGAAAATCAAAGGCAGTCTAGTATATTCAATTGACTCAATAGACAAAATTAATCAATCATACCTAGACGGACTCCTTACGAAGAACTAAATCTAGCAATCCTGATCAACAAAGACCTATCAATAACCTAGCACCTTACAGCTAATTAGGTTAACAGAACACTTAGGTTTATTTAATTAATAATTATTATTCCTATCATCTTATTGTAAATCAATCATAAAATAATCAAGAACACCAAGTAATTGACCTAATAGCAACCTATCATAATGACAAACAATAATCAAGGAAACTATGGAATAATAACAATTAATCAAACAATCATAAATATCCATACCATCAATTTAATATAATTAAACTTTTTACTAAATCATAAAAACCATAACGATAAATAAATCCCAAATCAAAACACAACGTTAAAATAGGTTCATCATAAGCTGTAACATCCAACTTTTGTTAAATAATAAATAACAGAAAATTTTGTTATTAACTATGTGTCGTTAAATTAGTGTGTGTTAAGTGTTTGGATAATATTTGGAATTGAAATTGTGAGTGGGTTGTGGGGCCCGCAACCTCCCTATATAAACCCAACCCCTCCACCCTTTCACCATTTCCTTCCTTTCACACACACACTAGAACACACATTTTCTCTCAAGACCCGAATCCGAATTCGGGCTAAAGCAAGGAAGATCTTGGTGTTCAAGTGTCTTCAAACAACAAGAGCACGTCCAGATCTACGTAGTGTTCAGTTCCGAACCGAACCCGAAGAAAAAGGTGAGTTTTGGTTAAAAAGATTAAGTATTACGGTCGAATTCGACATGCAAACTGATAGAACGATAGACCGGGTTGTAAGATGTAAGAAAAACATAAACTTGGTGAGTTATAACCTCACGGGCATGATATAGGACAAAAAGGTGATGTTCGGACCTCATAAAACACGGGTATACAAAGTTGGTATAACCCAAAACCTATAAAAGGGGGTAAAATCGGGTCCTAAGGAAGAGTCACGGAGTAATTTGGCTTAAAATGGCAAAAATGAAGAAAATGAGATATTTTCGCATAAGTCGATTTCGCATCGCATAGCCATGCGAAGCGAAATCGATATTTCGCATCGCATAGCCATGCGAAGCAAAATTCATATTTCGCATCGCACAGCCATGCAAAGCGAAAAAGTCATGGGAAGCGAAAAAGTCATGTGAAGTGAAAAAGTCATGCGAAGCGAAATTCTTCCATGCGAAGCGAAATTCTTCTATGCGAAATTTCATGAAATTCATTTTCTGATGCATTTTTGTTAAAGGGCTATTAGTGAAAATATATTTTTTTCGAGCTGACCTGGCAGCTCAACCTCAGCCAGGGGCTCTGCCCCTTGGACCTTGCTGGGGCTGCCGCCCCTAGACCCCGCTACTAGGGGCGCTGCCCCTGGACCCCCGTTAGTTGAGGGTTTCATTAACTTAGATGTAGGAAGTAGTAGTAATGGATAATTGACACGAGTAATGTATTGTACAGTTAGCCGTGCACAACTAAGGAAAGACATTACCGTTAACGACGAGAGAAACCGACTCCAGGTGAGTTCTAGCCCCTTTAACTATTATGTTTTTGGGGCTGTGTGCATACTCCTATGTGGTAGATAATACACTTACTTGATTGGTAAGTGTATGATACGTGTGTGGTTGTGTATTGAATGTATTGTTACATAACGATTGTATGAACGAGTATGTATATATGTTTATAACTAGAAGATATGTAAAGTATGCATGTATGATAAAGGTATGGTTATTCGAGACAGAAGGGACCAGACCCTCATAATATCTGAGATGATAGGAACCAGACCCTCATAATATCTGTGATGCTAGGGACCAGACCCTTATAATATCAGTGATGTTAGGGACCAGACCCTTATAATATCTGTGATGTTTAAGGTAGAATAGCTTATGGTATACCATAGAGTTTTATGAAAGAAAGTATGTAGGAACGTATGCATGTATGTAAAGTATGTATGAAAGAAGTGATAGTAAATAAGGTATGAATACGTATCTCCGGACTCATATGAGTATGGTATGAATGTAATGTATGTTAATTGATTAACTAGAACTCACTCAGCGTAGCTGACTTTTAGTATGCACACGGGCAAACAGGTTGAGGCAGCTGGCTTGAGGAGGGACACATGGCACGAGCTAAAGAGACTGGCATCCATGAAGAAGTGTCATGACTATTTTATGTTAATATTTATGAAAAGACAACTTGTATGTTAAGACATGATTTGAGGTTTTGTAATGTAATGCATGAAGTTTTAATTATTCCGCGAAAGTTTTTATTAACTCTGATTTTAGAACTGTGTTTATGAGTAAATCCAACACCAAAGTAGGGTTACTGGGAACGGGGCCTTACATAAGCCTAGGCAGTCTATAATGTTTAGCCTAGCATCTTAAAGTAAAAAAAAAACAATAAAAAACGAAATCATGGCGAAAATAAGTAAGAACGGAAGATTAAAGGCGATAAAACTCGGAGTCTTCGTTCTTGAATATTAAGCACTTCGCCTGCTGATTCGTGGCCTTCAAACCCTCGGAAATATCCTCTCTTGAGCTCCCAAATTCGTCCAAAACGACCAGGCATTCAGGTTATGTTTAAGATTGAGTTTAGAGGTGTTTAAATAGGTTTTCTGGGCCCAAAACAGGTAAAAATCAAAGTTTCTGGACTCTGATCGCCGCCGCGCCGCGCGACGGGGAGGCTGATGTTGGCCGCGCAGCGCTCCGGCAAAGTGGGAGGGGCGGGTCTGACTAGTTCGGTTCAATTCTGATGCGGTCCGGTTCGTTTCCTGATGCTTCGGTTCAATTCTGATGCAGTCCGGTTCAATTCTGATGCTCCGGTTCACCAGTTTGGCTTGTTTTAGCTCATTTTTCGCTCTTTTTAGCCACGATAAACCTCCGGAATCTGCGTTATTCAAATATGTTAGTAATATACAAATTCTAATAAAAATCGAACATAAACTAATAAAGTATTAAATAAAATATACAAGGGATTTATATATATTTAGCATTATATCAGTTAGGCGAAAAGGACAAACGTTGTTGGATTTTGAAACATAAAGGACAAAAAATATCAATTTTGAAGATCAGGTACAATGAGTGAAATTTGGGTGAAAGATAAAAAACAATTTTTGTAATTATGTCTTATCATAATGACTTGTGCAAATTGCCAAAAACAACAACATTAACATTGCAACAGATAGACAACAACATTAACAAATTGATATTAAAGTGTTTACATGAAACACATTACATTCTATACACTAACAACAATTTCACAAGACAAAATTACAGAAATTACTAAACCTAATACACTTTGACCTAAAACAAAAGCCCACCATATTGCTACGACAACAATTACTAAACCTAAAACACTTTGACTTTTGCAAATAGACTTTTTCAATGAGAGCTGCATCTTCAAATTCTTGTTCTCTTATTCCAACACCATGTTCTTTAACTTCAAATTTTCTATCCGCATCTCTTTTATTTCTTTATCGTTTTTCTGAACTGCATATCTTTAAGAAATCATCAAAATCTTCTTTCCATATGAAGAATTTGCAGTCTTAATTCTAGTCACAAAAAAGAAAGAATTAATGTATTTAGGTATAAAATTAAACTCTATAATTAAAGAGTGTACCTACCTGCCATAAAGGGCAACCATAGAATTCATCCCCAAATCGGGAACTTCTAGGTCCAGCAATCCTACGAATTACAATTATATCGTGATTGCAGTAGACATTGCCCTCTAAATCAAGTTTAAGCCTTTTAGGGTTTTTCTTGCGACCAGATGTAGAAGACGACGATGAACTCGTTTCAATGTTCAGAGGATGGATTGAAGTTTGCAACCAGATTTAGTAGATGATGATGATTCTATTTTCTTACTAGTGGAGCAATTGAAGTTTTTAGGGTTGGATTTACAATAACGATTGAAGAGAAATCACACTTAAAAGACACAACACACAAAGATCCATGCTGGATGCCACATAATAGGTTTTTTGACAAGTAGGATTGACAAGTCAGCATGCCATTAACGGAGTTACTAGTCTGTTAGTCGTAGCTCAGTGAAAGAAAAAATGATAAAAGTTGGGACCGTTACTAGCCAATTTAATAGTTCGGACCGGTAGAGACCAAAAGAAGAAAGTTGAGACTGTTAAAAACCGATACACCTTTAATTAAACAAACACAACTTTTTTTATTCATTTTCATGCGTTTATTGAATTAAAACAAATTTAGTTACTATTTTATAAAATTGCCCCAACAAACGAACATAAACAAATTTTTTCACTACCAATGATGTCCAGTTGGACTGGTCAGAGGCATAGGGGCCAGTGATGGAAGACTTGGGAAGACCCAAGTTCGATTCTTAAAAGCCAACCGGTTTTATCACATGTGGGATAGAGACCCTGTTAAATACCATTTGCAGCCTGTGGGTTTTCCCGATTTGAACGCCTTAGCCTTACCCTGAACCCGCGGACTCAGTTCAGATAACGTAAGTGATTAGGTGTAGGGTGTTGGGACTCTCGACATGCTCAAGGGTGTCAGATACGAAATTCGCCGTTCAAAAAAAACAAAATTTTCCACTAAACATCGGCTTATCAAATGACAAACCTACTATTACCAAATTAGTAGCAATGCAACTTTTTGGAATCGAGAATTTTAACTACAGAAACATACATAAAAAAAACCAAGAAGAAAAATAAATAGCTGAAGTTGAAAAGTGGATTGAAATCCAAAGTAAGCCAACAGAATAAGAAAATGGGCGTATTATCCTGTTTTAGCCACCACACACTCTGTCTCTGTCGCCGGAGCGTCACCCAAACGCGCCGTCCCTTATTCCTTCAGTCGCCGGCGTTCAACAATTCCGTTTGGCGGAAAACACAGTCGTCATCATCAATCTCAATCGGCGCAATACCTTTCGATCTGTCGCCTCCCCCAATTGACCACGATCTTTATGTAACTCACCACTTATTATTATTATTATTATTATTATTATGCATTTAATTTCATTTAACAGTCGATTTTGATACTTCAATCTCATCTTATTTGATTTTAGAAGTTAGTTTATTATTATTATTATTATTATTATTATTATTATTATTATGTTATTCAATTTGTAACTGCTGAATTGATTGTAAATGAAGCAATGAACTGAATGTTTAGCCAACCTGAAGTTGAGCAAACATGAACACAAGAGTTTTCTTCGGTTAGCTTAACACACAAACATGAACTGAGTAATGGGTTTGTTTATGTTCGTTTGTTAACTTTCATTTATGGGTTCGTGTGTTTTTGCATGTATGCTTCTTTATTAAGGGTATTACTATTTCTTTTGGTGATTATGTATTGGATTTTATTCTCATATTAATATACGTCCGTTTGATTTCGCTTGTGTTCTTTTAAAAGGTTAACGAACAAATGCATTTCCTTAATGAACGAACACGGACATGAGATGTCGTTATGTTATGTGTTCGTGAACTGTCCGCTTATCTGATAAAAGCTTAACGAATGAACTTGAAAAAGGCCTATGCTCATGTGTTGGACTGCTTCCAAAGCTATAAAAAATTACCAAGAAAAGTAAAAATGATAAGACTGATATGAATTAGACTAATAATATCGTTTTCTATCTACAATTGACATTTTATTAGAAGTAAAATTAATATTGAAGATGACAAATAAATTCATGATATCCATTTCTACTATTTGGTTAATTCAAAGTGGTGTTTTGGTTTTTGCTTGTTAATGTGTGTATAGTGTTTCTTTAAACTTAAACTCATGGAAGATGAATTCTTGTGCTCCTTGATGTAGGATGACATGGCGGTTGCTGGTGCAAAGGTATCTGAAGATTGGGTTATTGAAACGTTCAACAATGATGACGAGGCACTTGATGCGGTTGAAAATGGCAACGTGGTGGGTACTAAAAGGTGCTTTATGCTTTTCATTTTTAATCCTTTTGTGTCTATTTGAACACTTAATGTTTTGTGTCTATTTGTATGATACATAGTTTTGAAATCGGATTACATGAAAGAAATGGGATCTCATTATACCCTTAATTTTGTAACTTATACATTGATCACAGAATATTATGCGTTTTTCTTTTAATAAAGTGCATCACTTGCTGATTTCTAATTTCAAAATTTTAAGTCTAACAAAAGTTATAGTACATGTTGCATTGTTCAATATGAAGACTTGCATATTTCATATATTGCAAACCTTAAAAGTCCGTGACTTACTAACCTTGAAACCACCCTGTAATTATATTCAAAATTTTCCATTTCTTGTTTGTACTAAATGTATTTTTATTTATTGTTATTTTTTATAAAACTTTCTTCAGAGTAATTTTGATTTTTCCATAATTGCAGGTTGTTGATCTTTCCAATTATGGTAGAATAAGAGGTAAACTATCTGATTTTCAGTTCTTCAAATTTAAGCATAACATTATCTTAGTCACCTGACACACGTTTCCTTGATAGAGATGCACTTGAACTCAATAAATCTAATAAAAATGCAATGGATTCTACAAAGAAAATAATAATTTAGAGACCCTTTAGAAGGAATAAAAAATGTGACTGACAAAGAATCTTTGTTATTTATTTTGGTTTACTCAATAATTTTTCAAAGCATTATGCACTACTTATCTGTATCATTGTATTACAAGTGTGTGCTTGTTATATGCTTATGCGAGTTGTATTAATTTGGTTTCTCCCTTTTTATTTTCTATTTGTTTCAAGTCAGTGGAGACGATCGCATTCAATTTCTTCATAACCAAAGTACTGCAAACTTTGAAGCACTTTCTGAAGGAGGGGTAAGTTTTTGATTTGTTTATCTTAACGGGCTTGTTATAAGTGTTTTGTTTTTGTCTATCATGCCACATATAATGTTCGCGTTGATTGTTATAAAAGAGTGATGTTTTAAAACTGCATCTTGTAGGGATGTGACACCGTATTTGTAACCCCAACCGCTCGAACAATTGATATTGCACAGGCATGGATCATGGTAATCTTCTTTCTAAGTAAGTTTACGAGTCACGTTAAAGGATTTCAAGTTTTACAAGTGTTTTTATTTTGCAGAAAACGGCAGTTACACTTGTTGTATCACCGTCAACAAGTGGAAGGATCAGTGAAATGCTCAATAAGTATGTTTACACTCTTTTGAATTTCTTTTTCGGGTTTTCATTTTCATATATTAGCTAGTAAATTACAAAATTACCCTCACTCCTCAGTCTTGACCTAATAATGTACATGTCTGTTTGTAACCGGAGTACTGGACCATGGTTTGAGGGGTTTCGTGCCTTTGTAATTCACGGCTTAAAAGTGATTGTAATGTTTCTATATTCTAGGATTTTATTTATATATTTTGTGGTCAGTGTAGGTACATATTTTTTGGTGACAAGGTAGAAATTCAAGATATTAGTAAAAAGACGTGCTTGTTTGCACTTTTGGGACCCAAAAGCAATCAAGTATGGATTCCATGAACTTCAAAACTCAAGTATCCTATTTAAATATATGTAATTGCTTAATATCTTTTCAAGATGGAATGATTTTAATACCGCAGTCTTTCACATTCTAACAGGTAATGATGGATCTGAATCTTGGTAACCTTGTTGGACAACCTTATGGCTCACATAAACATTACAATGTAAGTCATTTCTCTATGCAGGTTTGTCAAAGCAATGTTC
The DNA here is from genome assembly GCF_021521415.1 of Bidens hawaiensis. Lineage (NCBI taxonomy): Eukaryota > Viridiplantae > Streptophyta > Magnoliopsida > Asterales > Asteraceae > Bidens > Bidens hawaiensis. Next base: position 15,385 of record NW_027505468.1, on the reverse strand, counting down.
ATTTTTTTATTGAACTTGTTCTTTTTATGACTATATCTATGTTTTCCTTAGGACATGAGGGTCTAATTGTTCGCTAAACATCATTTTTAGCTTTTAGTATTTTGACTTCACCAAGTAGGTTGGTTATGAGAGCCCTTATTCGATGTTGTGTACGTGTGTGTGTATACCGTCTAGTGGCATGTTCATTTCAGAACCAAATGTGTAATGTTCTTGTACCTAGTGCATAAAAGATAATACATAGTGCCACTATCATAGATATCAAAACATAAGACATAATTCCATAAGTTAAACGTCATTTCAGAGCCCTAGGTTTAATTATTTATTACATAAAGTCAGTTCTAGATAAGCTGGCATAGACTACCAAAAGTGACTAACTTTGTCAATCCAAAAGTCCTAGAGCTCAGTTTTCTCGATTCACACCCCGCCCAGGGTAACCTGTGAACCTGCTAAAGAAAAAGGATTTACAGAATGAGCCGAATGCCTAGTACGGATAAAATGGCACAAGTAACAATAATAACAATTTAACAATATCTAACAATAACATAACATAAGATGATACGACACAAAGTAAAGCAAGCCAATAAAGTAAATCGTATCATATGGATGTACCCGTGAGCCGAATTCTTAACTTATTACTTACAAACATGCACATAGAACTGCAGACCCTATGTGCTGAACGTGCAATGGAGTGTGGGCATCACACACCATCCACTGTAATCATATACATATATCCTAGGACCAGACCATACGCTTCCTAATGGCCTCATGTACCTCACAAGTACTAAGGAGACGCTGTGATTTAGGCTCACCGTCACGGCCGGTGCCACGCCATCGATGCCGCAACGTCGTGCTTGTGGTCACTCCCACAAGTAGGAACATGCTCAGGGTAACATAATATAATTGAAACAATACTGCAACATATCTAAAGCATGCTCTTTAAGCGTCAAAGCAAATACATAATCATATCATTATCATCGAAGCATGCAATAATGAGTACAATACAGTCATAATTCTATCGCATGCTATTAAGTCAAATAACAAATCATAATCAAAGCATGAATCGAACGGACGACCAAATGAATTGAGTTGTCAAAGAATGCTAGGAGTTCCAAAGGTATATATATAATATCAACAGGGTTTATAACAACCGAATATAATAACAATAAGAGGGGGGGGTGGTTAGGATTCGTACCTTGAATGAAAATTTAAACTAGATTTTGGCTTGTTCTTTTAAGGGGTTGTAAAGACCTACAAGTAGTTTAAGTTTGATTAGATTTATATTTCTAGCTTTACATTAAATTAATATTTCTTTCAAAGATCTAAAGTTTGTGAAATATTAGTTTTTGTAAAGTTAAAAAATTAGACTTTGATCACGTACGGTTTGATTTGTAACTCTTAATTATTATTCACATTAATTGTATATTTTAGCAGCTATATACTACGTATTTATTTATTGTTATTAGATTTTAGATTTTGGTGGACGTAAATTTTTAAATGTTGTGAACATTTATAATCAGTTTAAACCATAATAATCTCTTAGTTTATTTTCAAGTTTCATCTATTTTTCTTTATAAATGTACATATAACATATAATTATGTTAATAATTATTACTTTTAGCAAAAGAAAAGTGGCAGATTAAATAGTTTGAATCTATATTTCTATGAATTTTGTAAGAGTTTTAGTTTATAAAATAAGAGGTTACTATTAAACAATGTTTTAAATGTTGAGGCATTAACTAAATTAGAAGTAAAATTCATGAAGTATTCTATACTTTTACTTTTAAACTTTCATATCCAACTGAGTTTCTTCTGATTATATTTAAAGTACTCTACTCTAAACATGATAATAAGTAGTTTATGAAATAATGAGGTACATGGGCTAGGCTATCTAAGTGGTTGGTTACAAAACATAAATAAAATCTAAACACATTAAAGGAAACAGTTCATGAGTCACGTCCAAACCCAAGGTGTTGTTAGTTACTGATAAGCAGAAAAGCGTAATCATATCATTTTGTGAGATTGGTTTGTCATCAAACATGAGTAAAGAGTTCCATTGTTTAGAAATGTTATAAATGTAGTTGCATATTTTACAACATCGTTATATAACAATTTTCCAAGTGCATTTCGAAACATATTTGAGCTAGAATTGGTCTGTATACGAAAGCATGAGGAGGGTTTGTGGGCTATGTGCGGAAGACGTCGCTGTTCGGTGGTGCTGCGGTGGTGGCGGAGGTCGTTGGCTGCGGTAGTTTATGTGGTACTTCTAATGCTCGGCTACGACAGTACACGATGGAGATGTTGAGTGGTGGTGTCGGTTTTGGGTCTATAGTATGAAAAAGGGCTGGTCGGAGATGGCTAAAATGGCTACTGGAAAATATAGTTGATCATCAGAGATGATTTGTAGTGAGTAAGCGTTGAGTGGTTTGAGGCAAAATATATTTTTATAGACAGTATTGTTGGAGCCAAAATATCTTATGAGACATGCATAATTGTTCCAAGGTATGGTCTTAACATACGATTACCTGATTTCATCTGATTGCTTGACCCATATGTTTATATGTACTCACATATACTTGTTGTTGTTGTTGTTATTATTATTATTAGTATTATTATTATTATTATTTTAATGGTTATTTCCGTAAATGACAAATCTACCCTCAAACAATATTAAATAAATAAAATGATTGGTTAACAACGGTTGTAGCGGCCGCTATAGCGCGCTACGTAGCGAAGCGCGCGTATGCGCTTTTTTAATAGCGTTTTTAGGTGATTAGTGATAGCGTATTTTTGCTGTTTTCTTGGTGTGAATGCTTTTTTTTTTCGTTGATTATAATTGCCAGATTGTGTTTTTGTTGATTCTAAAATATTTTACTACTTTATTGCTAATCATGAAACAGCAGGCGGTATTTTATCGCTATCGCTACGTAGCATATAGGTAGCCTGTCACTATTTGCTATTCACTATTGACAATTATGATTGTTAAGTTTTTGAATAATTTGGAAGAAATGATGCTGGTCCTATGTATGCGTGCGTTTAGGCTGTCTAAGCAGGATGATTTAATTTAAATCTTTAATTTAGTTTTCATGTAATTGTATGTGGTCATTTTTTTATTAGAGAATTTCTGAATAGCTTATATACGCAGGTTGGTGGTAATCCAGTAACAGTGGCGGTTGGAAGTGTGATCTCTGAAGAAGGTTTCTCACTGTTAATGTCACCATCTTCTGCAGGATTAATCTGGAAAACTCTTTTGCGTCAGGGTACAACCCTGATGGGTTCTAATGCATTGGAAATGTATAGAATTCTCCAAGGTTCGGTTCTTAATTTGATCGCTCGTATCTTTCTACACAATATTTAGTTTTAAATAACTTTTACACAGTATTTTTTAAAACTTTTTATTTGTATATAATTCACAGGAAGGCCAGCACCTGGTAGTGAGCTTACGGACGAGTTCAACGTTCTCGAGGCTGGTCTTTGGAATTCAATTTCTTTAAACAAAGGTGATGTTGCCATTTTCTTTATTTGTCGTGTTAACATATGTTTTTTATTCATTAAATTAAATAAATAACATTCCTCAGGCTGTTACAAAGGACAAGAAACTATTGCCAGATTAATAACATATGATGGCATCAAGCAGAAGTTATGGGGAATTCAACTTTCATCCTCGGTGAACCCTGGTAGTCCAATTACAGTTGAAGGAAAGAAGGTATTAAGTAGGCCTGGCAAACTGGGGTGGTTGGGTGGGTTTGGTCCAATGTAGGTTTTGAGCAAAATGAGTTCAGGTCAAAACGGGTCGCTTTTAAAAAAACATCGATTTGGTTCGGGTCAAAACGGGCTATGCCAAAACTGGAGTCGGGTTGAAATGAATCGTTTTACCAAAATAGGTTCACCCGCTATATTTTCTCATGGTGGTTAGTGGCGGCGATGCGGGTGACTATGAAGTGATATTGGACCTGGAGGCAGCATTTACGGAGGTGCAGTGGTGGTGGTGTTGGTAGAGTGGCTGCAGCGTTGTGTCGATGGCGGCGGCGGTGTTCGCAACAGCATGTTAGTAGTAGAGACAAACAATGGTCATGGGTGGTTCTAACTCATTTGGACCCTTAACAAGTTTAATAATAGTTACCCGTTTTGACCTATTGACAAATTTCTGTGGACCACGTTGACTGATTTGAGATGTCCCAATGAACCCATATCCGTTTACGTGTTTTGGGTTATGTTTTACCTCTTAACATGTCAAATGGGTTAAGATCCATGAAAAACTTTTAAATAGCTTTACTAAACAAAGGTAAGATATTGTTGTAATCATATAGTTATTTTATTTTTATTTAACAACTAATTTGGTTTTATCAAAATGATAAATGTCCGCCCAAGTCATTCTGACTCAAACTCAGTCGCTATTTCCCGCACCCAGATATACAGATTGAGTAAAGGAATGCCAAAATTACTTTTTTAAAAAACTGTTAATAAAATAAATAAATGTATATGAGATGCTTTTGTAAGAAAGTTCATATTTCTGTAAAACAGTAAATGTACACATATTTCTTTGAACCTAGATGTTTAAATTTGGATTAGTTTGGATCTCTAGTATAATTTTGAGTCATATTAGGTCGTATGCATTAAACAAAGTATAACATAACTCGATATGACCTGAACCCATTTAACCTAACTCGACCCGAACTTGTTTTGACCTGACCCACTCCACTTGTTTTGCCACTCACACGCATGATAAAGTTGAACTAGATTTACGTGTATATTAGTAATTCTAATAGGTCCCAATAGAAGATAAACTATTGCAACATATTTGCAGGTAGGAAAGTTAACTAGTTACACGGCTGGAAAAGGGCAAAATGGGCATTTTGGTTTAGGCTATATTAAGAAGAAAGCGGCATCAAAAGGGGATACGGTTATCATTGGTGACAATGTTACTGGGATAGTGGCGGATGTTCCTTATCTTGCACGCCAGCAACACCCTTTGATTTCAAATGCAAAACCATAGTTTGTTTCATCGGTAAGCTACTGACTCGGTTACGGTTTTGAGAACAGGGTCATAGAACAATGTTTCGGTTTTTATAGAATGAATTTTGCTACTATGTTTTTGTTACCGTATGCGGTGGGGTAGCGGGGTAGCTTGGCCTTTTATACTTGTGTAATTAGAGGTAGATTAAGTTGTTTAAAAAGAAAAAAAAAATGTAAATAGTTGTTTAGCCTGATGGATCCGCAGCTACATCGACCCGGATAAGGATCGAAAACATGAATTGCTAAGTGCGTGAATAATTGTAGTTTGATTCAACCTGCTTATTCTTTATGCATGAAGAAGAAAACTAAATAAGGCTAGTACAAAACTACAAAATTCAATATTCTACACAATTAAGCAACAAAAACCTAACATCAAAACTGGAGATTAAGCAACAAACCATACGATTAAGCAACAAAATCAGACATAAGTATTGATTGTGTATCAAAACTATAAGGTAGTGTTTGGTATGAAGGAAAATGAAAGGTGGAATGGAATTAATCATTCCAAAGAAATGAATACGTGTGAAGAACATTTCATTCCTGTATAGCAACCAAACATGTCAATAGAATGATAATGATCCGTTAAATAAATGGAGAGAACACAAGTCACTGAACGGGCGGAATGAATTCCAAACGCTGATGATTGTTTCAATTAAATAAACGGAGTGAGAGGGGAGAGAGATGTTAAAAAAAGGCGCATTTTATCCTACAACTAGGTTGTAAACTTGTATGATATACGGGGTTGGGTATAACAAATCTGAACTTAAGAAAATCAATTGTGTAAACCACGTTTAAACCTTTTTTCTCCAGTTTTAGTCTAATTTGACCACACTTCATATGGAGAAGTAAATTCACATACGTTTAATTTTTTTTCTCCAATTTCAATTTAATTTGACCACACTTCATATGGTTTGGTTTAAGCATAACCTTCAAAGACTAATTGTAGAGGTATGTCATAAACCCCTTGTACGACCATTTATTTATTACATTATGTTTTGTATTTGTTATATTTGTTTACTAACCAAGGCCCAATGGGTCGGGGGTTGTGAAGGTATTCCCTAACTGGGCTTGGCCCACTAAGGCTAGGGTTTAACGATGATAGCCATTAGGGTGTTCAGATTTCGATTTGCATTCGAAACATTCGAATTCGATTATTAAGATTCGAATTCGGTTTTAAAAAATTCGAATTCAATTCGATTCGATTCATATTCGAGTATATTCATCGAATACAAATTTATGATTTATTATTCGATTCAAACTTCGAATTCAAATTATATATACATATATGTATATATATAATATATATTTTTTATTTGTGTCAAATCCATAAATAATAGCTGTCCATTACAAATTATTAAACCCAATATGTCATATTATTGTTTCCTAGCCTATACTAATATGGGTGTTATTTACTTATCGTTTTGAATATTTTGAATTTATACTATTTGTAGTTTAGTTTTGAATTTATTATCATGTGGTATTGTAGCTACTTGTCACACCCCGACTAGTAAATGCGGAAGCGTAAAACGAGAATGTAACAGACACCTCTGGTATCAACCACATTGTTTATAAAGAGCCATTACAATTACTTTACATTATATTACATCGTTCTATCTTTGATTACACACTAAGTGGTACAATGTACAATTACAACCAGTCTTTTATATTATCTATTTCTTACTATTACATTTGCTTCTATTCACACAGCATCAACCACACTTTGTACACGTAGCACGTAACCAAGTTATTCCAACTTTGGTATACCTGAAAAGCTGTTTAAAACGGGTCAACTACAAAAGTTGGTGAGTTTCACGAGTTTCAAGAAAACAGTTATGCGTAATCACGAGTCACCACTTGTAGGTATATTTATAAGTATGTATGTAAATGATGTAATTATGCTAAGCACAATGGAGCCTTGATTGTTCATTCGTGCTGCGTGCATCCATTTCCCAAGCACAATCAACCATTGTGGCCCTCTTTCCGCTCACAATATGCCCAAGTAGCTATGTTTAACACTACATAGCGTGTTTGTATAACTATGGTCATGTGCAATCGGGGTAAAGTCTCAGCAACCGTGGTGGCTCCGTTTGGGTTTGTCAAACCAATAATACCATTCACAAGCCACTGGCTCGAAGTTAATCACTGTGTTAGTGGGGACTTTCATGTGTTAGCACTTAGATAATTCACATCAATACATGTTTCAGATATGTATATGTAATCAAACATGCTTTTCACCTCAAAAGTTCGTAAAACTGTTTAAAGAGAGGGGTCATGAAACTCACGGTTTAGTAGAGATCCGGTACAGAGGTACAATGTAAGCTCGCAATTTGTTTTGACTCGTTCACTAGTCCCTATAATGAATATTATAATATTAATATTTTAATATTATTATAACATCAATACTAAACTGGGCTGTATATCTAATCTAGGTATAGCTGTTACGCCAGAAAGTGCCAATAGGCTTAGATTGTGATGTTGTTCAATGTCTAATACTTAAAACCGAACTTGGCTCAGTTTTCATGTTCCACCAACTGGGCCAAGTTGCTCGTTTACGGGTTTAGAGAACAGTTATGGGGTATAAACTTGGGTAAATGTGTTGGTTGATAAAATTATTAAGTTATAAGGAAAAATCATAAATTAGGGGTCTGGATTCGCTACGGGGGCTCATTTCCGTTTATTTAGTTTGGTTTGGAGAAAAACGCGTGCAATTTACCCAAATTGTCCGGATTTCTCAAAAAAAGTTCGTTTTTAGTTAGTTAACCCAAAAGTATGATTTTTGATCACTCTTTATGTTCTGATATTCCAACAGGTTCGTTAATCACGAACTCGTCGGTTTTTATCAGGATTAGATTTGTTTACTATTCAAATTAGCATAATTAATTATCCATTTATCATTAAATTATAAAAATTTAGCCACTTATCAATTAAAATATGTATATTTTTATAAAAATATCTCTGGAATTATTTACTGATTATTAATTTATAAAAATTCATTTTATATGCTATATTTTACCCGAAAATCGTCCGTTTATACCAAGCGATTTTTGAAAAATCCGTAAAAATTCTTGAGTGATCAAAATACTTTCCAAAACAACCTGTAAAAAATTCTAGATGCTAAAAACCTGGCCAATTACCCTTTTCGAGCCGAAAATGACTATGAAAACTCGAATAAAAGCGAATCCACAAAACATAGCTAGTATTTTCCAAATGACCCCAAATTTCATATGTGATCTAACTAGACCAAATTTGAGTTGCCCACAAAATTACAAAGTTCTTCAAGCATGTTAGGTATTTTTCCAAATAAACGGCCCAAATTGGTAATAAATTTACCAAATATTCTCGGATGGTCGAAAAATTACCATATTTGGAAAGGGACTCATTAAAATGGTCCCTGATGTTCTTGAAAAATTTTATAACCTAAAAATATGCACATCACAACCTTAACCTAAATAGCTTGTGATCGAGCAATTCGGCATTACCTTTGCGGTTTTCGCTCTCTTATTCCAATTTCCGGGTTCTTGTACTTCTATATAAGCTAAGTACAGGTCCTATATCACAAATCAAACATGTTTCATCAATATGGCAGCCTTGGAACTTAGGGTTTTGGTTAGGGCATTAAACTGAACTTTTGAACCGTTAAAACGCCGTTTAAACCCTTTAATCCGTGTTTATGGCAAAAAAAAACTTATCAAAACGGGTTCCTAACCAAGTGCATGATCAAACCATGTTTTTTGAACAATTTTTATGGTTTTTTCATGGTTAAAAGTGATTTTTGATAATCAAACTATGTTTATATGTAATTAAACATGATTAAAACAAGTTAAAAATGATCAAAATGATGAAATTACTTTATGTTTTTGAGAGAAACAGTAAGAACAACAGGATTTCAGTTGTTAACTTCTAGAAAATGTTAGTAAAATACCTTAAGTAGCTTACTTATAAAGAAAAACTTCTAGAAAATGTTAGTAAAATACCTTAACTAGCTTACTTATAAAGAAACATAATAATAATATTATTAAAGGGTTTTTTAGTCAACTTTGGCAGGCTGGGTATGTTGGGCCTCCTTTTGGGCCCATTTGCCCCATTTTTCTTGATTTACGTGCCCAAATGTGAAATGTCGAGTTAAAATTTATCAGGTATGAAAAACAGTGTGAAAACGAGTGTTTTCGGTTATTTTTGTGTAAATTTATAAAAACATAATATTTGTTTGTAAATATCGAAAATATTTTCACGGATCACTTAAAAAATTTCAAATAAATGTTTCTTTTTTGGCTTAACGAATGAACCAATACTTGTTTTATAACTATCTTTCGTGTTTAAATCCATAGCGGGTAGTTAAACGAGTATGTTTTCGTTTAACTGGTTTGCTATCGAACTAAGGCCATAATACTAATATGTTGGCTTATATTCAATGTATAACGCTTATAGATGGCCCCTCGAGATATCTGGGTCATAACCAGACCCATTTGGTTATCCGTTCGTTCGTCACGCAATAAGCGGTTAAATGCTTATTCGATTTGTGAATACTGAGGTGCATCCGGTTTTGTCACGAATGTCACACTACTTCAAATTTATATGTTTCTTTTGCAATTATGATTATGGTTTTCGAATTTTTGGCATAGGTAAACTTGAGTTAGATTGTATTTATTCGAATTAAAATCGAATTTATTCGAATTCGATTCAAATTCGAATTTCTAATACGAATTCGAATCGAATTTTGAATTGGGCATATAATACAAATACGAATCGAATAGTTCAACTTTTAATCGAATACGAATCGAATGTGAATACCGAAAAAAACAATAATTCGGATTATTCGATTCGATTTAATTTGAAAATTTGTTATTCGATTCGATGAACACCCCTAGTAGCCATGGAGCTCCCTATATAAAGGGCCTCATCTATCATTAAAGGGATCCTCTCTTGGACTCTTGGCCTCTACCACATTTTTGTGTATGTACAAAAGAGCAAACTATTGGTAGTCACCTCCATTCCCTCGTCTTCCATGACAGGTCTTTAGTAACCGGAGAAGAAGATCGAGGTGTGGCTTCTTTCGTTTTCAAAACCGGAGAACATCAGTTCGATCCGGTTGGGGTTGAATTCATGTTTCTTCATTTGCGCCATCCGTGAGAGATGACAACGAACCTCATCTTTGTTTTCCTTTTCGGATCCCGGGTCTATTGGATTGAGCCCTCAAAAGAGATTTAGCAAGTTGGATTTTCTCTTTGGCTCTCAGATCTAAACCTTGGAGGCTCAAGAAGAGTAATAAGGTTAAAAACCGTTTTCTATCTGTCGGTTTTTTCCAAAAACCTACCTGATTTGGATGGTTAAAAGCTCTAGATATGTTATAATTTTCAGATCTATTTTATTTTAGAGATAAAAAAATCTCAAGAAATGGAGCTTTCAGATCGGTTTCTTCTTTTCCAAAGGGTTATTGGATTTCGAGAGTAAAGACATGATGTGACAATTTTCAAAATCCTTACACTCCCTGCACTTGTTTCAAAAAAAAATAAAATAAAAAAGAAAAGAAAAAAGAGAGAAAGAAGCTACATGTACAACACATGGTACAACATGATTTGGAATGGAGACATTTGATGAAAGATCCAATGCCAGCTTTAATCATTTCCCAAAAAAATTGTCTTATGTGATGGAAGAAGGTTACCCCATGCGTGCAGCGTATCATTGCCACCGCCATCCCTATGTCACCGCCGGAGTCGAGGTACCCAAATGTTAGAGTTGCGGTCATCACTTACTCGCTCAGCCGGACCAATTCCAGCACCGCGAGACGTGTACAAGCTCCCGCAGAGAAACTAATGTTACCCGCATGTCACATACGGGTTCAGGATAAGCCAACTCTGGCTACCGCTATTCACTTACACCCTCCTGCGGCCAACAACCCTCACCACGGGTCACGAGAAAGCTCCAGTGGGTTATCTTAGCGAGCCACGTGCAAGCCCCGACGGACAGAAACAAGACACTACGGGTCACTAGTGGTCCACGTGCAAACTTTGGCACACCAAGAACCTATCATGGCGGGTCGGATGTATACTTTGACGTGCCATCAACAAACATGGTAGATCAATGACGTTTTCACGCCGAGTCAACTCCGCCACCATGCATGCGCTATGCGGATCAACACTCTGCCATCATGCATGCGCGTCGCCACTGATCAACAGCCACCATGCATGTGCGCCGCCGCGGATTAACACTCCGCCACCATGCATGCGCGCCGCCGTGGATCAACACTCCACCATGATGCATGTGCGCTGTCGCGGATCAACACTTCGTCACCATGCAGGGCCGTCTCTTGGGTAAGCCAAATAAGGCAACAACTTTAGGCCTCCGGTTTTATAGGGCCTCCATTTAAAAGATCGGATATGTATTTTGGCCCTTTGGGATTTTGAAAGTAGATTTTTTTAGAATTAGTAAGTAAGTGATGGTCGATAAGCTAAAAATGAATGCCTCATATCAATTATCCCTATATATCATCCATCTTCCATAATTTTTGAATACTCTCAAATGCTATAGCCTATAAGTATAAAAAAAAGGCCTCAAAATTTTAAATAGCTTTAGGCCTCCGACTAAGTTGAGCCGGCCCTGTCACCATCGCGGATCAACACCCCGCCACCGCCGAACGGGCTACATGCACACTCCACCACAGCGGGCTGCATGCGTGTTACGGCAAGTCCAACAACGCCACAGCGACTGCGTGCATGCGACGCTAGATCACCTCCACCACCGCTGGTCAAATTTGCAATACGATGGGCCAACCCAGTTGCTGCGGGCCATTCATACATTCCGCTGTTAAATTAGTAATCATGGCGGGTAAATAACTTCAAAAGTTCCAACAACAGATTCAGCGAACCATGGGAAACTCCTCCATAAAGGGCCGCATGCGCGTTCCCGATGATTCTACTCCACCATAGCCAGCCTCATGCATGCTCCTGGCGATTAACTACGTGAACACCCATCACAGTGGGTCACCCATGAAAACCACAGATCACTTACGCGCCGTGTTGGACCAAACGCCAGTCACCGCGGGTCTCTACTGTGCTCCGGCAAAATTATATTTCTTCAATTGAAACAACGCCCATGTTGGTTGCTCTGTTTCAAGCTAACAAAATGAAAATGGCAATATATATATATATATATATATAGGGGAGGGTTAACGTACAAATGAAATTAACGTGCTAAACATGAGAATCAAGTAGAGTAATTATATATACAAGTAGAGTAATTATGTAATCACACCATAGAGTAATTACGTAATTACTCTATGATGTAATTACATAATTACTCTATTTGTATATATAATTACTCTATTTGATTCTCACGTTTTAGCATGTTAATTTCATTTGTATTTGATCCAAACCATATATATATATATATATATATATATATATATATATAAAGGGGAGATTTCAAATGAGAACCCCTATGAGTTTTAAGAACTCGAAAGAACTCAGTGTAACGATTTTTTTTACACATGCGTAATATATGTAGGTTACATACACGTAAAAAAATTACATAATTTTTTACGCATCGAGTCGACCTTTTACACATGTGTAACGGACGTAAAAGTTAGTGTAACCACTTACATTTTTATTCTCTCTCCTACTTTGACTTTTTTTGCCAGATTTAATCTCCACCATATATTCCAGTTCATTTAATTAAATGTGTGGCGTAGAATGGAGTTCTTAAGTTCTTACAATTCAACATGGTTCTCAAAAGATCTCTCCCATATATATATATATATATATATATATATATATATATATATATATATATATATAACTCTCCACCACCTTCATTTGTCATCTCCATATATATATGGAATATTGGTTTTAAATAATTCCAACTATGGCCTATTGGTAATATCAGTCCCAACTTTACACTTGCCTGCTGACCATCCCAACTATTGATGTATTTGTTTTTATGGGCCGCGACTAATGGATGTTAACTCCGTTAGTGATTTGCTGACGTGGACCTTCTTCTCCGGCCGGAAACTTGCCGGAAACCTGCAACTCACCTCCATTCCCCCTAATATCGTTACACCATCTCTCTCTATCTTCCCCCTCATTCGAAACCTAACCGAGTGCCGCCGTTTTTGTCTCCGGCAAAGTCCACCCTCGTCAATCGTGCACCATTCGAGGTAATTAACACATTTTTCGATTCGTTTTTATCCTCTTAACAAAAGCCCTATGCTTATTTTGTAAATCGTGTAACATTGATTTCAAAATTTTGAAAATAAAATCAGGTTTGGTATATAGGGAATGACCTTGAAAGAAGATGAAATCTACTTCATTTTCTAATTTCCGATGTCTTTTGAAGAGGGAGGGAGACGGTGTGACGATATTAGGGAGAATGGAGGCAAGTTGCAGGTTTCCGGCCGGGGAAGAAGGTCCACATCAGCAAATTACTAACGGAGTTAACATCCGTTAGTCGTGGCCCGTTAAAAACAAATACATCAATAGTTGGGTACGGTCAGCAGGCAAGTATAAAGTTGGGATTGATATTTACCAATAGGCCATAGTTGGGATTATTTAAAACCAATATTCCCTATATATATATATGTATATGGAGATGACAAATGAAGGTGGTGGAGAGTTTACTGTGAAGGAGATTTAATTTTCAATTTTCACATCCATTAAACTTTTTGGACATATTATATGGATCAACTAGATAATAAGGCAATGGTTGTTCATTAATTTCATTCTACCCCCTTCAGTTATGTTAAATGTATCGTTGGGCGTTTCAGTCTTTGTATATCATATTTTGGTATTAGACTAATGTATGGGGGTTATTAATGTAAATAACATAACTCATTCGTTAGAGTTATAATAAAAAATGAGTCTGTGTGATTTTGTCACATTCACTAAGGTTTGTTTAACGAATGAGTGATAACGTATAGTAACGTATGTAAGCCATTCATTATGGTTTTTATAACAAATGATGGAGCACTCATTCGTTAGGCATGTCTAATGAATGAGTCGTCTCCTATATACACCCTTGTACTTATTTGTTATTTAATAAAGCTCATTTCTAAAGTATATTACACTGTTACTCTGCCCAAATCTCTCTCGACCTTGTTCATTCATTCATTAACGTAATCAATACAATCTATAACGTAATCATGATCAACGTGTTCACATCTGAAGACTAGATCCACAGATCAGGCTCTCTCAAGTGGTATCAGAGATTAGTGTCTGATTAAACACATTTAAAGATCGATTAAATTTCAATTCGTTCATGTTTTGATTGTTAATTGTAACGAATTGATCAAATTTGGTATTCGGACTGTTCGTAACGTCTAGTTGATCAATTGATACACTTATATATGATAATTGAAGCTAAATTTGACTTAGGATTGGTTCGTACAATTCTTTGAACTGATTATCTAAGACCGGTTAATTGTAGTAATTCGACATAAATCATTAAATTCGATTTACGCAGGAAAGTTTTCAAAGTATTAATGTATTTTGAGGACAATTGAGGTGGAATTTGGACGGATTAGAGGTTCGGATCTGTGAGTGGTTTGACTGTGGAATTAGGTAATTTGGTTGTGTTTTGGACAAGTTTGAGGTAGTTTGGTCAAGTTTGGTTGAAGTTTGAAAACTAGAAACTGATGAATACATTAGTTAATTTCATGGATCCATTCATTATATCTTGAATACATTCGTTAAGCAGTTGAAAAGTTGTTAAAACCGTTTTTAACAATTCATTCGTCAACTGAACATCCATTCGTTACATTCCTAATTCATTACCAAAGTCTCATTTGTTTCTATTCGTTCGTTATATTGTTCCCACTCATTACCTCTTATTCCTACCCACTTATTCGTTTCATTCACATTCGTCATCTGTTCATTCGTTTGAATAGTGACATTCGTCAATTATTCTTCATTCGTCTTTGGACATTCGTTAAAGTAATCACTTCCAACACATTCGTTAAGCTTTCTAATTCGCTAAGTTTTCTCATTCTCATTCGTTAATCCCAGAAAATTTCAAAGATTGCCAAAGTTAATCCCTAATCTTTCAAATTTGACATAACGGGAACTTTTATGCTCACGCTTCTCAGAACGCAATAATGCAACAGATGTTGACTACTGATGCTGAGATCAAATCTCACACAAAATGCCCTAGACTTAACAACTTGTAAGATTTTCCAAAGTGGACTTAAAGTTCAGAGCTCATTTGGGTGCTGTGCATCCAGAGTGTGTACAGGTTTTAGAGGTTGCATATGTACCGATAATTTTCAATTTTGTTACTCTTGGAAATTCTGAAAAACTATTCTCCCAGATGTCTGCTGAGGAGAAGAAAGCTTATGACATTGAAACTAAATCTTATTCTACATTGACCATGGCTTTACCCAAGC